>NW_026711622.1:0-210048 GCF_026419965.1 Kogia breviceps | reverse complement strand
CATGGCCAGCAGCAAAACTTCTGCAAACAAGAAATGCTGACGGGGTGGTGAAGAAATGCGTACCCTCGGTTCTAAGTGGGACGTGGTAAGAGCCCCTAAGGAAAACACAGTGGAGTTGCCTGGAAAGGGTCAACATTGAGCGACCGTTCAATCAAGCATAGCCACTGCTGGGTCTATCACCTGAGAGGATGAGAATCAAAAAGACACGGGCTGGCAATCCTGCAATCCAGCAATGTTTACCATAGCCAACACTTGGAAGCAATGAAAATGCCCAGCCACAGAGGAATGCAGAAAGGAGCAGTGGTCCATGGACACAATGGAAGAGTACTCCAGTGAAAAGTAGAAATTCCATTTTAAAAACAGATATAAGTAAGGAGACATCAGCTTTGGGGGGTTTCTCCAGACACATCCCACCGTCATTGATAACCGAGGAACACCACTGGCAGGAAGGTCTGTTTCACTAGTTACCAGAGTGGGAAACGCAGAAATGCTGCAGCCCTCTGGCCGTTACCTGCAACGGCAGCTTGAAAACCCGTGCTAATGGTCACTTCGTGTGCACAAGTCCTGGAGGGCTGTCAATGAAACCTGCCCTCAAAATGTCTTGAGGGAGGTAGTGGCCAAAATATTTCAAAAGGCGGCACATACGTCAAGAAAAGAATGTGATGAGGTAAGCTACACACACAGTTTGAAGAAAAAAAGGACATCCCTGAAAGCTCAATTTCAAGGCTTTATGAGACGCATGCAAATCCAACCACAGAGGTATGGGCTCACACCAGTCAGAAGAACCATCAGCAACAAGACTACCAACAATTCATGCTGAAGGGGTTGTGGAGAAGTGCATACCCTCTAGGTTAAGTGGGACTTTGCCGCCAGCCGCGGCGGGTCCTCAAAGTGTAGCAACAACCGACGAGAGGGGGTAGGGAACTGAACGCACCAAGGTATGGGATCAGAAGGGCACAAGCAACTGACGCTTGCAAGGCAAGTTTAATAACAAAGCCTAGCCGTATATATACCCCTAAAGCAGGGACTTTGCTTCGTCACGCCTTATCGGCATCAGCTGGTTGGTTGGCTTCTCGGCTTAGTCACACCTTATCAGCATCAGCTGGTTGGTTGGCTGCTCGGCTTCTCCCTCAAAGGCACCAATTTCCCCTCCAGGGTTGCTTTTCCTAGCTTTAGGGAACAACCAGGGACTCCCAGTAACTGAGCAGGTCCCTGGAGCGATTTGGCCAAAGGCCATCTCCTTTTGTATGTTCATACCATAAAGTCCAGGATGCATACCAAGGAGAGTACAGTCGGGCCCTGAGGCTTAGGAGGGTCTTAGTGGCGCCTTCCTCAGAGGGCAATGCTCGCCACAGGACTTCACCTGGTAAGAGGCACTAATGGGAACAGAATGGAGGTGCCTTTACAAGGTAAACACTGAGTTACGATATGATCCAGCAGGCCCACTCGTGGGCCTATAACCTAAGAAAGAAGACAGAAGTGGAAAGACACAGGCAGGCAAATCTGCATTGCAGGAGTATTACAATAGCCAGGACATGGAAGCAAGCAGAAAGTCCATCAACAGATGAGTGGACAAAGAAGAACAGGGACCTGAACAGATGGAATATTAGCCAAGGAACAAAAGGAAACAATGCCATCAACAGCACCATCGGTGAGGCTAGAGTTCATCACGCACCTTGCAGTAAGTCACAGAGCGAAAGATACATAGCCTACGATATCACTTATAGGTGTTCCCTAAAAATTGATATCACTGAAGATATTTCCACAGAGAAAGGCAATCACAGATGCAATAAACAGATTTATGGTTCACCCATGGACAGGTGTGAGAATTGTGTACATTAGGAAATTGGGTTTAAGAGAGAGATACAAACACAGGTGAAATACAAAATCACCAAAGGCCTACGGAATACCAAGAGAAGAGTACTCAACATTGTGTCATAAGCTACATGGGAAAAGGATCCAAAGAAGACTAGATACATGTTTATGTGTAAAAGAGCCACATCTTTCACACCCACAACAAGCAAAACATTGTAATCAAACTTGCTGTGAGAAACAATAAACATTGAATTAAAAAACGAACAAGTCAGTCGTGAGGCACAAACATAAGGGGCTTTTTCCTGGCACAGTCCATTCTAATTGACAACCTAGAATACGACTTCCACGGAGGCTCTGTTGCCCGAGTAACCAGGTTTGGTAAAGGAGACCTGCTGCCGCCTTGTGGCCGTTTCTCAAAACAGCAGCTTTAAACCCAGTGCTAATGGTCACTTGATATTCAAAATCATTGCAGGCCTATAAATGACACCTGCCCTCAAAAACGATTCTTGGGTCGTCCATCGAGGAAAAAAACTCAAAAGATGTGCACACTTCAAAACGACAATTTCAAGAGGCATATTTTGCGCACATTTTGTCTTCTCTTTCTTTCTTTCTCTTGTGATAAATAAAAGGGCATGGAAAAATGCTCAACATCAGGAATTAATAAAGCCATGCAAATCCAGTCGACAGAAACGTTCACCCACCGTCGTCAGAATGATCATCAGCCACAGAGTCTACAAAGAATAAATGCTCAAGGTGTTTTAGAGAACTCTGTGCCCTCTAGCGGCCGCTGGGACGTAACCTGGGAACAGCTAGTAGTGAGAACACCGTGGAGGTGCACTGAAAGGTAAAAATTGAGCTAACCTGTAATCGGGTAGGCCCACTGATGGGCCTATCTCCCGAGTAGACCAAAATCAAAAAGACACAGGCTGGCCATCCTGCACTGCAGCAACATGTACCATCGCCAAGACTTGGAAGAAACCCAAATGTCCATCAACAGAACAATGCACCAAGAAGAAGGGGGCCCATGTGCACAATGGAACATGAGCCACGGAAGAGCATGCAACAGTGCCGCTGGCACCACCGTAGAAGGATCTAGAGATACCCACCCAAAAGGAAGTACGAAAGAAACCGAAATAGAAATATCCTATGACATCACTTATAGCTGTTACTTCAACATTGATACCCATGAAGTCATTTCCAAGAGAAGGCCGTGCATAGATGCAGAAAACCAACTATGCTTAACCAAGTGGAAAGGTGTAAGGAATGTATGAATTTGGATATGGGGGTTTACAGACATGTACTGATACATATGAAATATATAATCACAAAATACCTAAGGAATACCAGGAGAGGTCGACTCAACACTCTGTAATAACCTACACGGGAAAGGATCCAAAGATGAATAGATTGATACATACATATGATGAACCAGATGCAGTACACCTAGAACACACACCACATTTTTATCCAATTGGCTGTGATACTAGATAACAATTAAATTTTAAAAAACACACAAGAAGTAAGGAGATATAAGCTCTTGGGGGTTTGCCCTGACACACTGCACTCTCATTTGCAGCCTACTAACACAATTTCCAGGAAGCCTCTGTTGCAGGAAAACCCAGAGTTGGAAATGGAGAAATGCTGCCGCCTTGTGGCCGTTTCCCGCAAGAGCGGCTTCAAACGCATAGCTATGGGTCACTTAACATTCATAAGGACTCAGGCCTCTAAAAGACACCTGCCCTCAAAAAAAAAAAATGTCCTGAGCCCGGCCGTGGCCAAAAAAATTCAAAGCAGGCAAATGTGTCAAAGAGATAGTATGATAGAGGTAAGTTTTACTCACTCTTTATCAAAAAAAGGAAAATGGAGAAAAGCTCAACCTCAGGAATGATCAGACTCCTCTAAGCTACAAAAAGCTTTCAGCTCACCCAAGTTAACTACCGTCAGCCAAAAGACTACAAACAATAAATGCTGAAGGGGTTTTAGAGAACTCTGTTCCCTCTGTCTGTGGAGGACATGTCTAGTTGTAACAGCCAATAATGAGAACAGAAAGGAGCTGCGTTTTCAATTAAAAATTGAGCCACCCTTCCATCCAGAACACCCACAGCTGAGCCTCTCACCTGAGAAGACGGGCTGCAAGAGCTGCACTCCACGAGTTTTCACAGTAGCCAAGACACCGAAGCAACCCAAATGTCCATCAACAGATGAATGGATAAGAAGAGCTGGTCCGTGGACACAGTGGACTATTAGCCATGGAAAACAAGGAAACACTGCTCTTTGAGGCACCCGAGATGAGCCTAGAGATCATCACAGAACATGAGTTAAGTCGGAAAGCAAAAGGCATACCGTATGACATCACCTATAGGCGTTATCTAACAGCTGACACAAATGAACATATTTCCACAAAGAAAGACACTCACAGACTTAGAAAGCAAACTAAGCTTATGTAAAATGAAAGGTGGGGGGAATGGATAAATTAAGATTAGTGTCACCATATGTGTACAAATACGTATTAAATATATATATCAAACAGACCGACCATATAGCAAGGGAGGTCACCAGAACACTCTGCAATAATTTACATGGGAAGAGGATCTGTACAAGAATATATATATATATATATATAAAACGTACAAATGAACCAGATTCTGTACATATAGGACCAACAGTATTCTAATCATTACCCCGATTTAAACAAATTAAAAGAGCGAACAAGAAGTAATGTGACATACACTTCTGGGGTTTTTTCCTGGCACATTCCATTCTAATTGACAACCTGGGAACAGGACTTCCAGAAGGCTCTGCTGCCCTAGTAACCAGATGTGGGAATGTAGCAATGCTGACGCCTTGTGGCCGTTTCCCACAGCAGCAGCTTTAAAGTCAGTGCTAATGGTCACTCAATATTCACACCCATTGCAGGCTTGTAAATGACACCTGCCCTCCAAAACAAAATCCTGGGGTCGAAAATCGACCAAAAAAGTCGAAAGAGGGCAACCTTCCAAGAAGACAATTTCGAGAGGTTTATTGTACTCACGGGTTTTTTTTTTCTGTTTTTGTTTAACAGAATTAAAAAAAGGCGTGGAAAAATGCTGAACCTTAGGAATTATTAGACACGAAAATACACGTTACAAAAACCTATCATGTCACACGACTCAGCATGGCCAGCAGCAAAACTTCTGCAAACAAGAAATGCTGACGGGGTGGTGAAGAAATGCGTACCCTCGGTTCTAAGTGGGACGTGGTAAGAGCCCCTAAGGAAAACACAGTGGAGTTGCCTGGAAAGGGTCAACATTGAGCGACCGTTCAATCAAGCATAGCCACTGCTGGGTCTATCACCTGAGAGGATGAGAATCAAAAAGACACGGGCTGGCAATCCTGCAATCCAGCAATGTTTACCATAGCCAACACTTGGAAGCAATGAAAATGCCCAGCCACAGAGGAATGCAGAAAGGAGCAGTGGTCCATGGACACAATGGAAGAGTACTCCAGTGAAAAGTAGAAATTCCATTTTAAAAACAGATATAAGTAAGGAGACATCAGCTTTGGGGGGTTTCTCCAGACACATCCCACCGTCATTGATAACCGAGGAACACCACTGGCAGGAAGGTCTGTTTCACTAGTTACCAGAGTGGGAAACGCAGAAATGCTGCAGCCCTCTGGCCGTTACCTGCAACGGCAGCTTGAAAACCCGTGCTAATGGTCACTTCGTGTGCACAAGTCCTGGAGGGCTGTCAATGAAACCTGCCCTCAAAATGTCTTGAGGGAGGTAGTGGCCAAAATATTTCAAAAGGCGGCACATACTTCAAGAAAAGAATGTGATGAGGTAAGCTACACACACAGTTTGAAGAAAAAAAGGACATCCCTGAAAGCTCAATTTCAAGGCTTTATGAGACGCATGCAAATCCAACCACAGAGGTATGGGCTCACACCAGTCAGAAGAACCATCAGCAACAAGACTACCAACAATTCATGCTGAAGGGGTTGTGGAGAAGTGCATACCCTCTAGGTTAAGTGGGACTTTGCCGCCAGCCGCGGCGGGTCCTCAAAGTGTAGCAACAACCGACGAGAGGGGGTAGGGAACTGAACGCACCAAGGTATGGGATCAGAAGGGCACAAGCAACTGACGCTTGCAAGGCAAGTTTAATAACAAAGCCTAGCCGTATATATACCCCTAAAGCAGGGACTTTGCTTCGTCACGCCTTATCGGCATCAGCTGGTTGGTTGGCTTCTCGGCTTAGTCACACCTTATCAGCATCAGCTGGTTGGTTGGCTGCTCGGCTTCTCCCTCAAAGGCACCAATTTCCCCTCCAGGGTTGCTTTTCCTAGCTTTAGGGAACAACCAGGGACTCCCAGTAACTGAGCAGGTCCCTGGAGCGATTTGGCCAAAGGCCATCTCCTTTTGTATGTTCATACCATAAAGTCCAGGATGCATACCAAGGAGAGTACAGTCGGGCCCTGAGGCTTAGGAGGGTCTTAGTGGCGCCTTCCTCAGAGGGCAATGCTCGCCACAGGACTTCACCTGGTAAGAGGCACTAATGGGAACAGAATGGAGGTGCCTTTACAAGGTAAACACTGAGTTACGATATGATCCAGCAGGCCCACTCGTGGGCCTATAACCTAAGAAAGAAGACAGAAGTGGAAAGACACAGGCAGGCAAATCTGCATTGCAGGAGTATTACAATAGCCAGGACATGGAAGCAAGCAGAAAGTCCATCAACAGATGAGTGGACAAAGAAGAACAGGGACCTGAACAGATGGAATATTAGCCAAGGAACAAAAGGAAACAATGCCATCAACAGCACCATCGGTGAGGCTAGAGTTCATCACGCACCTTGCAGTAAGTCACAGAGCGAAAGATACATAGCCTACGATATCACTTATAGGTGTTCCCTAAAAATTGATATCACTGAAGATATTTCCACAGAGAAAGGCAATCACAGATGCAATAAACAGATTTATGGTTCACCCATGGACAGGTGTGAGAATTGTGTACATTAGGAAATTGGGTTTAAGAGGGGGATACAAACACAGGTGAAATACAAAATCACCAAAGGCCTACGGAATACCAAGAGAAGAGTACTCAACATTGTGTCATAAGCTACATGGGAAAAGGATCCAAAGAAGACTAGATACATGTTTATGTGTAAAAGAGCCACATCTTTCACACCCACAACAAGCAAAACATTGTAATCAAACTTGCTGTGAGAAACAATAAACATTGAATTAAAAAACGAACAAGTCAGTCGTGAGGCACAAACATAAGGGGCTTTTTCCTGGCACAGTCCATTCTAATTGACAACCTAGAATACGACTTCCACGGAGGCTCTGTTGCCCGAGTAACCAGGTTTGGTAAAGGAGACCTGCTGCCGCCTTGTGGCCGTTTCTCAAAACAGCAGCTTTAAACCCAGTGCTAATGGTCACTTGATATTCAAAATCATTGCAGGCCTATAAATGACACCTGCCCTCAAAAACGATTCTTGGGTCGTCCATCGAGGAAAACAACTCAAAAGACGTGCACATTTCAAAACGACAATTTCAAGAGGCATATTTTGTGCACATTTTGTCTTCTCTTTCTTTCTTTCTCTTGTGATAAATAAAAGGGCATGGAAAAATGCTCAACATCAGGAATTAATAAAGCCATGCAAATCCAGTCGACAGAAACGTTCACCCACCGTCGTCAGAATGATCATCAGCCACAGAGTCTACAAAGAATAAATGCTCAAGGTGTTTTAGAGAACTCTGTGCCCTCTAGCGGCCGCTGGGACGTAACCTGGTAACAGCTAGTAGTGAGAACACCGTGGAGGTGCGTTGAAAGGTAAAAATTGAGCTAACCTGTAATCGGGTAGGCCCACTGATGGGCCTATCTCCCGAGTAGACCAAAATCAAAAAGACACAGGCTGGCCATCCTGCACTGCAGCAACATGTACCATAGCCAAGACTTGGAAGAAACCCAAATGTCCATCAACAGAACAATGCACCAAGAAGAAGGGGGCCCATGCGCACAATGGAACATGAGCCATGGAAGAGCATGCAACAGTGCCGCTGGCACCACCGTAGAAGGATCTAGAGATACCCACCCAAAAGGAAGTACGAAAGAAACCGAAATAGAAATATCCTATGACATCACTTATAGCTGTTACTTCAACATTGATACCCATGAAGTCATTTCCAAGAGAAGGCCGTGCATAGATGCAGAAAACCAACTATGCTTAACCAAGTGGAAAGGTGTAAGGAATGTATGAATTTGGATATGGGGGTTTACAGACATGTACTGATACATATGAAATATATAATCACAAAATACCTAAGGAATACCAAGAGAGGTCGACTCAACACTCTGTAATAACCTACACGGGAAAGGATCCAAAGATGAATAGATTGACACATACATATGATGAACCAGATGCAGTACACCTAGAACACACACCACATTTTTATCCAATTGGCTGTGATACTAGATAACAATTAAATTTTAAAAAACACACAAGAAGTAAGGAGATATAAGCTCTTGGGGGTTTGCCCTGACACACTGCACTCTCATTTGCAGCCTACTAACACAATTTCCAGGAAGCCTCTGTTGCAGGAAAACCCAGAGTTGGAAATGGAGAAATGCTGCCGCCTTGTGGCCGTTTCCCGCAAGAGCGGCTTTAAACGGATAGCTATGGGTCACTTAACATTCACAAGGACTCCGGCCTCTAAAAGACACCTGCCCTCAAAAAAAAAAAATTTCCTGAGCTCGGCCGTGGCCAAAAAAATTCAAAGCAGGCAAATGTGTCAAAGAGATAGTATGATAGAGGTAAGTTTTACTCACTCTTTATCAAAAAAGCAAAATGGAGAAAAGCTCAACCTCAGGAATCATCAGACTCCTCTAAGCTACAAAAAGCTTTCAGCTCACCCAAGTTAACTACCGTCAGCCAAAAGACTACAAACAATAAATGCTGAAGGGGTTTTAGAGAACTCTGTTCCCTCTGTCTGCGGAGGACATGTCTAGTTGTAACAGCCAATAATGAGAACAGAAAGGAGCTGCGTTTTCAATTAAAAATTGAGCCACCCTTCCATCCAGAACACCCACAGCCGAGCCTCTCACCTGAGAAGACGGGCTGCAAGAGCTGCACTCCACGAGTTTTCACAGTAGCCAAGACACCGAAGCAACCCAAATGTCCATCAACAGATGAATGGATAAGAAGAGCTGGTCCGTGGACACAGTGGACTATTAGCCATGGAAAACAAGGAAACACTGCTCTTTGAGGCACCCGAGATGAGCCTAGAGATCATCACAGAACATGAGTTAAGTCGGAAAGCAAAAGGCATACCGTATGACATCACCTATAGGCGTTATCTAACAGCTGACACAAATGAACATATTTCCACAAAGAAAGACACTCACACACTTAGAAAACAAACTAAGCTTAAGTAAAATGAAAGGTGGGGGGAATGGATAACTTAAGATTAGTGTCACCATATGTGTACAAATACGTATTAAATATATATATCAAACAGACCGACCATATAGTAAGGGAGGTCACCAGAACACTCTGCAATAATTTACATGGGAAGAGGATCTGTACAAGAATATATATATATATATATATATATATACATATAAAACGTACAAATGAACCAGATTCTGTACATATAGGACCAACAGTATTCTAATCATTACCCCGATTTAAACAAATTAAAAGAGCGAACAAGAAGTAATGTGACATACACTTCTGGGGTTTTTTCCTGGCACATTCCATTCTAATTGACAACCTGGGAACAGGACTTCCAGAAGGCTCTGCTGCCCTAGTAACCAGATGTGGGAATGTAGCAATGCTGACGCCTTGTGGCCGTTTCCCACAGCAGCAGCTTTAAAGTCAGTGCTAATGGTCACTCAATATTCACACCCATTGCAGGCTTGTAAATGACACCTGCCCTCCAAAACAAAATCCTGGGGTCGAAAATCGACCAAAAAAGTCCAAAGAGGGCAACCTTCCAAGAAGACAATTTCGAGAGGTTTATTGTACTCAGGGGTTTTTTTTTTCTGTTTTTGTTTAACAGAATAAAAAAAGGCGTGGAAAAATGCTGAACCTTAGGAATTATTAGACACGAAAATACACGTTACAAAAACCTATCATGTCACACGACTCAGCATGGCCAGCAGCAAAACTTCTGCAAACAAGAAATGCTGACGGGGTGGTGAAGAAATGCGTACCCTCGGTTCTAAGTGGGACGTGGTAAGAGCCCCTAAGGAAAACACAGTGGAGTTGCCTGGAAAGGGTCAACATTGAGCGACCGTTCAATCAAGCATAGCCACTGCTGGGTCTATCACCTGAGAGGATGAGAATCAAAAAGACACGGGCTGGCAATCCTGCAATCCAGCAATGTTTACCATAGCCAACACTTGGAAGCAATGAAAATGCCCAGCCACAGAGGAATGCAGAAAGGAGCAGTGGTCCATGGACACAATGGAAGAGTACTCCAGTGAAAAGTAGAAATTCCATTTTAAAAACAGATATAAGTAAGGAGACATCAGCTTTGGGGGGTTTCTCCAGACACATCCCACCGTCATTGATAACCAAGGAACACCACTGGCAGGAAGGTCTGTTTCACTAGTTACCAGAGTGGGAAACGCAGAAATGCTGCAGCCCTGTGGCCGTTACCTGCAACGGCAGCTTGAAAACCCGTGCTAATGGTCACTTCGTGTGCACAAGTCCTGGAGGGCTGTCAATGAAACCTGCCCTCAAAATGTCTTGAGGGAGGTAGTGGCCAAAATATTTCAAAAGGCGGCACATACGTCAAGAAAAGAATGTGATGAGGTAAGCTACACACACAGTTTGAAGAAAAAAAGGACATCCCTGAAAGCTCAATTTCAAGGCTTTATGAGACGCATGCAAATCCAACCACAGAGGTATGGGCTCACACCAGTCAGAAGAACCATCAGCAACAAGACTACCAACAATTCATGCTGAAGGGGTTGTGGAGAAGTGCATACCCTCTAGGTTAAGTGGGACTTTGCCGCCAGCCGCGGCGGGTCCTCAAAGTGTAGCAACAACCGACGAGAGGGGGTAGGGAACTGAACGCACCAAGGTATGGGATCAGAAGGGCACAAGCAACTGACGCTTGCAAGGCAAGTTTAATAACAAAGCCTAGCCGTATATATACCCCTAAAGCAGGGACTTTGCTTCGTCACGCCTTATCGGCATCAGCTGGTTGGTTGGCTTCTCGGCTTAGTCACACCTTATCAGCATCAGCTGGTTGGTTGGCTGCTCGGCTTCTCCCTCAAAGGCACCAATTTCCCCTCCAGGGTTGCTTTTCCTAGCTTTAGGGAACAACCAGGGACTCCCAGTAACTGAGCAGGTCCCTGGAGCGATTTGGCCAAAGACCATCTCCTTTTGTATGTTCATACCATAAAGTCCAGGATGCATACCAAGGAGAGTACAGTCGGGCCCTGAGGCTTAGGAGGGTCTTAGTGGCGCCTTCCTCAGAGGGCAATGCTCGCCACAGGACTTCACCTGGTAAGAGGCACTAATGGGAACAGAATGGAGGTGCCTTTACAAGGTAAACACTGAGTTACGATATGATCCAGCAGGCCCACTCGTGGGCCTATAACCTAAGAAAGAAGACAGAAGTGGAAAGACACAGGCAGGCAAATCTGCATTGCAGGAGTATTACAATAGCCAGGACATGGAAGCAAGCAGAAAGTCCATCAACAGATGAGTGGACAAAGAAGAACAGGGACCTGAACAGATGGAATATTAGCCAAGGAACAAAAGGAAACAATGCCATCAACAGCACCATCGGTGAGGCTAGAGTTCATCACGCACCTTGCAGTAAGTCACAGAGCGAAAGATACATAGCCTACGATATCACTTATAGGTGTTCCCTAAAAATTGATATCACTGAAGATATTTCCACAGAGAAAGGCAATCACAGATGCAATAAACAGATTTATGGTTCACCCATGGACAGGTGTGAGAATTGTGTACATTAGGAAATTGGGTTTAAGAGGGGGATACAAACACAGGTGAAATACAAAATCACCAAAGGCCTACGGAATACCAAGAGAAGAGTACTCAACATTGTGTCATAAGCTACATGGGAAAAGGATCCAAAGAAGACTAGATACGTGTTTATGTGTAAAAGAGCCACATCTTTCACACCTACAACAAGCAAAACATTGTAATCAAACTTGCTGTGAGAAACAATAAACATTGAATTAAAAAACGAACAAGTCAGTCGTGAGGCACAAACATAAGGGGCTTTTTCCTGGCACAGTCCATTCTAATTGACAACCGAGAATACGACTTCCACGGAGGCTCTGTTGCCCGAGTAACCAGGTTTGGTAAAGGAGACCTGCTGCCGCCTTGTGGCCGTTTCTCAAAACAGCAGCTTTAAACCCAGTGCTAATGGTCACTTGATATTCAAAATCATTGCAGGCCTATAAATGACACCTGCCCTCAAAAACGATTCTTGGGTCGTCAATCGAGGAAAAAAACTCAAAAGATGTGCACACTTCAAAACGACAATTTCAAGAGGCATATTTTGCGCACATTTTGTCTTCTCTTTCTTTCTTTCTCTTGTGATAAATAAAAGGGCATGGAAAAATGCTCAACATCAGGAATTAATAAAGCCATGCAAATCCAGTCGACAGAAACGTTCACCCACCGTCGTCAGAATGATCATCAGCCACAGAGTCTACAAAGAATAAATGCTCAAGGTGTTTTAGAGAACTCTGTGCCCTCTAGCGGCCGCTGGGACGTAACCTGGTAACAGCTAGTAGTGAGAACACCGTGGAGGTGCACTGAAAGGTAAAAATTGAGCTAACTGATGGGCCTATCTCCCGAGTAGACCAAAATCAAAAAGACACAGGCTGGCCGTCCTGCACTGCAGCAACATGTACCATCGCCAAGACTTGGAAGAAACCCAAATGTCCATCAACAGAACAATGCACCAAGAAGAAGGGGGCCCATGTGCACAATGGAACATGAGCCACGGAAAAGCATGCAACAGTGCCGCTGGCACCACCGTAGAAGGATCTAGAGATACCCACCCAAAAGGAAGTACGAAAGAAACCGAAATAGAAATATCCTATGACATCACTTATAGCTGTTACTTCAAGATTGATACCCATGAAGTCATTTCCAAGAGAAGGCCGTGCATAGATGCAGAAAACCAACTATGCTTAACCAAGTGGAAAGGTGTAAGGAATGTATGAATTTGGATATGGGGGTTTACAGACATGTACTGATACATATGAAATATATAATCACAAAATACCTAAGGAATACCAGGAGAGGTCGACTCAACACTCTGTAATAACCTACACGGGAAAGGATCCAAAGATGAATAGATTGATACATACATATGATGAACCAGATGCAGTACACCTAGAACACACACCACATTTTTATCCAATTGGCTGTGATACTAGATAACAATTAAATTTTAAAAAACACACAAGAAGTAAGGAGATATAAGCTCTTGGGGGTTTGCCCTGACACACTGCACTCTCATTTGCAGCCTACTAACACAATTTCCAGGAAGCCTCTGTTGCAGGAAAACCCAGAGTTGGAAATGGAGAAATGCTGCCGCCTTGTGGCCGTTTCCCGCAAGAGCGGCTTCAAACGCATAGCTATGGGTCACTTAACATTCATAAGGACTCAGGCCTCTAAAAGACACCTGCCCTCAAAAAAAAAAAATGTCCTGAGCTCGGCCGTGGCCAAAAAAATTCAAAGCAGGCAAATGTGTCAAAGAGATAGTATGATAGAGGTAAGTTTTACTCACTCTTTATCAAAAAAAGGAAAATGGAGAAAAGCTCAACATCAGGAATCATCAGACTCCTCTAAGCTACAAAAAGCTTTCAGCTCACCCAAGTTAACTACCGTCAGCCAAAAGACTACAAACAATAAATGCTGAAGGGGTTTTAGAGAACTCTGTTCCCTCTGTCTGCGGAGGACATGTCTAGTTGTAACAGCCAATAATGAGAACAGAAAGGAGCTGCGTTTTCAATTAAAAATTGAGCCACCCTTCCATCCAGAACACCCACAGCCGAGCCTCTCACCTGAGAAGACGGGCTGCAAGAGCTGCACTCCACGAGTTTTCACAGTAGCCAAGACACCGAAGCAACCCAAATGTCCATCAACAGATGAATGGATAAGAAGAGCTGGTCCGTGGACACAGTGGACTATTAGCCATGGAAAACAAGGAAACACTGCTCTTTGAGGCACCCGAGATGAGCCTAGAGATCATCACAGAACATGAGTTAAGTCGGAAAGCAAAAGGCATACCGTATGACATCACCTATAGGCGTTATCTAAAAGCTGACACAAATGAACATATTTCCACAAAGAAAGACACTCACACACTTAGAAAACAAACTAAGCTTAAGTAAAATGAAAGGTGGGGGGAATGGATAAATTAAGATTAGTGTCACCATATGTGTACAAATACGTATTAAATATATATATCAAACAGACCGACCATATAGCAAGGGAGGTCACCAGAACACTCTGCAATAATTTACATGGGAAGAGGATCTGTACAAGAATATATATATATATATATATATATATATATATATATATATATATATATACATATAAAACGTACAAATGAACCAGATTCTGTACATATAGGACCAACAGTATTCTAATCATTACCCCGATTTAAACAAATTAAAAGAGCGAACAAGAAGTAATGTGACATACACTTCTGGGGTTTTTTCCTGGCACATTCCATTCTAATTGACAACCTGGGAACAGGACTTCCAGAAGGCTCTGCTGCCCTAGTAACCAGATGTGGGAATGTAGCAATGCTGACGCCTTGTGGCCGTTTCCCACAGCAGCAGCTTTAAAGTCAGTGCTAATGGTCACTCAATATTCACACCCATTGCAGGCTTGTAAATGACACCTGCCCTCCAAAACAAAATCCTGGGGTCGAAAATCGACCAAAAAAGTCCAAAGAGGGCAACCTTCCAAGAAGACAATTTCGAGAGGTTTATTGTACTCACGGTTTTTTTTTTCTGTTTTTGTTTAACAGAATAAAAAAAGGCGTGGAAAAATGCTGAACCTTAGGAATTATTAGACACGAAAATACACGTTACAAAAACCTATCATGTCACACGACTCAGCATGGCCAGCAGCAAAACTTCTGCAAACAAGAAATGCTGACGGGGTGGTGAAGAAATGCGTACCCTCGGTTCTAAGTGGGACGTGGTAAGAGCCCCTAAGGAAAACACAGTGGAGTTGCCTGGAAAGGGTCAACATTGAGCGACCGTTCAATCAAGCATAGCCACTGCTGGGTCTATCACCTGAGAGGATGAGAATCAAAAAGACACGGGCTGGCAATCCTGCAATCCAGCAATGTTTACCATAGCCAACACTTGGAAGCAATGAAAATGCCCAGCCACAGAGGAATGCAGAAAGGAGCAGTGGTCCATGGACACAATGGAAGAGTACTCCAGTGAAAAGTAGAAATTCCATTTTAAAAACAGATATAAGTAAGGAGACATCAGCTTTGGGGGGTTTCTCCAGACACATCCCACCGTCATTGATAACCGAGGAACACCACTGGCAGGAAGGTCTGTTTCACTAGTTACCAGAGTGGGAAACGCAGAAATGCTGCAGCCCTCTGGCCGTTACCTGCAACGGCAGCTTGAAAACCCGTGCTAATGGTCACTTCGTGTGCACAAGTCCTGGAGGGCTGTCAATGAAACCTGCCCTCAAAATGTCTTGAGGGAGGTAGTGGCCAAAATATTTCAAAAGGCGGCACATACGTCAAGAAAAGAATGTGATGAGGTAAGCTACACACACAGTTTGAAGAAAAAAAGGACATCCCTGAAAGCTCAATTTCAAGGCTTTATGAGACGCATGCAAATCCAACCACAGAGGTATCGGCTCACACCAGTCAGAAGAACCATCAGCAACAAGACTACCAACAATTCATGCTGAAGGGGTTGTGGAGAAGTGCATACCCTCTAGGTTAAGTGGGACTTTGCCGCCAGCCGCGGCGGGTCCTCAAAGTGTAGCAACAACCGACGAGAGGGGGTAGGGAACTGAACGCACCAAGGTATGGGATCAGAAGGGCACAAGCAACTGACGCTTGCAAGGCAAGTTTAATAACAAAGCCTAGCCGTATATATACCCCTAAAGCAGGGACTTTGCTTCGTCACGCCTTATCGGCATCAGCTGGTTGGTTGGCTTCTCGGCTTAGTCACACCTTATCAGCATCAGCTGGTTGGTTGGCTGCTCGGCTTCTCCCTCAAAGGCACCAATTTCCCCTCCAGGGTTGCTTTTCCTAGCTTTAGGGAACAACCAGGGACTCCCAGTAACTGAGCAGGTCCCTGGAGCGATTTGGCCAAAGACCATCTCCTTTTGTATGTTCATACCATAAAGTCCAGGATGCATACCAAGGAGAGTACAGTCGGGCCCTGAGGCTTAGGAGGGTCTTAGTGGCACCTTCCTCAGAGGGCAATGCTCGCCACAGGACTTCACCTGGTAAGAGGCACTAATGGGAACAGAATGGAGGTGCCTTTACAAGGTAAACACTGAGTTACGATATGATCCAGCAGGCCCACTCCTGGGCCTATAACCTAAGAAAGAAGACAGAAGTGGAAAGACACAGGCAGGCAAATCTGCATTGCAGGAGTATTACAATAGCCAGGACATGGAAGCAAGCAGAAAGTCCATCAACAGATGAGTGGACAAAGAAGAACAGGGACCTGAACAGATGGAATATTAGCCAAGGAACAAAAGGAAACAATGCCATCAACAGCACCATCGGTGAGGCTAGAGTTCATCACGCACCTTGCAGTAAGTCACAGAGCGAAAGATACATAGCCTACGATATCACTTATAGGTGTTCCCTAAAAATTGATATCACTGAAGATATTTCCACAGAGAAAGGCAATCACAGATGCAATAAACAGATTTATGGTTCACCCATGGACAGGTGTGAGAATTGTGTACATTAGGAAATTGGGTTTAAGAGGGGGATACAAACACAGGTGAAATACAAAATCACCAAAGGCCTACGGAATACCAAGAGAAGAGTACTCAACATTGTGTCATAAGCTACATGGGAAAAGGATCCAAAGAAGACTAGATACGTGTTTATGTGTAAAAGAGCCACATCTTTCACACCTACAACAAGCAAAACATTGTAATCAAACTTGCTGTGAGAAACAATAAACATTGAATTAAAAAACGAACAAGTCAGTCGTGAGGCACAAACATAAGGGGCTTTTTCCTGGCACAGTCCATTCTAATTGACAACCGAGAATACGACTTCCACGGAGGCTCTGTTGCCCGAGTAACCAGGTTTGGTAAAGGAGACCTGCTGCCGCCTTGTGGCCGTTTCTCAAAACAGCAGCTTTAAACCCAGTGCTAATGGTCACTTGATATTCAAAATCATTGCAGGCCTATAAATGACACCTGCCCTCAAAAACGATTCTTGGGTCGTCAATCGAGGAAAAAAACTCAAAAGATGTGCACACTTCAAAACGACAATTTCAAGAGGCATATTTTGCGCACATTTTGTCTTCTCTTTCTTTCTTTCTCTTGTGATAAATAAAAGGGCATGGAAAAATGCTCAACATCAGGAATTAATAAAGCCATGCAAATCCAGTCGACAGAAACGTTCACCCACCGTCGTCAGAATGATCATCAGCCACAGAGTCTACAAAGAATAAATGCTCAAGGTGTTTTAGAGAACTCTGTGCCCTCTAGCGGCCGCTGGGACGTAACCTGGTAACAGCTAGTAGTGAGAACACCGTGGAGGTGCACTGAAAGGTAAAAATTGAGCTAACTGATGGGCCTATCTCCCGAGTAGACCAAAATCAAAAAGACACAGGCTGGCCGTCCTGCACTGCAGCAACATGTACCATCGCCAAGACTTGGAAGAAACCCAAATGTCCATCAACAGAACAATGCACCAAGAAGAAGGGGGCCCATGTGCACAATGGAACATGAGCCACGGAAAAGCATGCAACAGTGCCGCTGGCACCACCGTAGAAGGATCTAGAGATACCCACCCAAAAGGAAGTACGAAAGAAACCGAAATAGAAATATCCTATGACATCACTTATAGCTGTTACTTCAAGATTGATACCCATGAAGTCATTTCCAAGAGAAGGCCGTGCATAGATGCAGAAAACCAACTATGCTTAACCAAGTGGAAAGGTGTAAGGAATGTATGAATTTGGATATGGGGGTTTACAGACATGTACTGATACATATGAAATATATAATCACAAAATACCTAAGGAATACCAGGAGAGGTCGACTCAACACTCTGTAATAACCTACACGGGAAAGGATCCAAAGATGAATAGATTGATACATACATATGATGAACCAGATGCAGTACACCTAGAACACACACCACATTTTTATCCAATTGGCTGTGATACTAGATAACAATTAAATTTTAAAAAACACACAAGAAGTAAGGAGATATAAGCTCTTGGGGGTTTGCCCTGACACACTGCACTCTCATTTGCAGCCTACTAACACAATTTCCAGGAAGCCTCTGTTGCAGGAAAACCCAGAGTTGGAAATGGAGAAATGCTGCCGCCTTGTGGCCGTTTCCCGCAAGAGCGGCTTCAAACGCATAGCTATGGGTCACTTAACATTCATAAGGACTCAGGCCTCTAAAAGACACCTGCCCTCAAAAAAAAAAAATGTCCTGAGCTCGGCCGTGGCCAAAAAAATTCAAAGCAGGCAAATGTGTCAAAGAGATAGTATGATAGAGGTAAGTTTTACTCACTCTTTATCAAAAAAAGGAAAATGGAGAAAAGCTCAACATCAGGAATCATCAGACTCCTCTAAGCTACAAAAAGCTTTCAGCTCACCCAAGTTAACTACCGTCAGCCAAAAGACTACAAACAATAAATGCTGAAGGGGTTTTAGAGAACTCTGTTCCCTCTGTCTGCGGAGGACATGTCTAGTTGTAACAGCCAATAATGAGAACAGAAAGGAGCTGCGTTTTCAATTAAAAATTGAGCCACCCTTCCATCCAGAACACCCACAGCCGAGCCTCTCACCTGAGAAGACGGGCTGCAAGAGCTGCACTCCACGAGTTTTCACAGTAGCCAAGACACCGAAGCAACCCAAATGTCCATCAACAGATGAATGGATAAGAAGAGCTGGTCCGTGGACACAGTGGACTATTAGCCATGGAAAACAAGGAAACACTGCTCTTTGAGGCACCCGAGATGAGCCTAGAGATCATCACAGAACATCAGTTAAGTCGGAAAGCAAAAGGCATACCGTATGACATCACCTATAGGCGTTATCTAAAAGCTGACACAAATGAACATATTTCCACAAAGAAAGACACTCACACACTTAGAAAACAAACTAAGCTTAAGTAAAATGAAAGGTGGGGGGAATGGATAAATTAAGATTAGTGTCACCATATGTGTACAAATACGTATTAAATATATATATCAAACAGACCGACCATATAGCAAGGGAGGTCACCAGAACACTCTGCAATAATTTACATGGGAAGAGGATCTGTACAAGAATATATATATATATATATATATATATATATATATATATATACATATAAAACGTACAAATGAACCAGATTCTGTACATATAGGACCAACAGTATTCTAATCATTACCCCGATTTAAACAAATTAAAAGAGCGAACAAGAAGTAATGTGACATACACTTCTGGGGTTTTTTCCTGGCACATTCCATTCTAATTGACAACCTGGGAACAGGACTTCCAGAAGGCTCTGCTGCCCTAGTAACCAGATGTGGGAATGTAGCAATGCTGACGCCTTGTGGCCGTTTCCCACAGCAGCAGCTTTAAAGTCAGTGCTAATGGTCACTCAATATTCACACCCATTGCAGGCTTGTAAATGACACCTGCCCTCCAAAACAAAATCCTGGGGTCGAAAATCGACCAAAAAAGTCCAAAGAGGGCAACCTTCCAAGAAGACAATTTCGAGAGGTTTATTGTACTCACGGTTTTTTTTTTCTGTTTTTGTTTAACAGAATAAAAAAAGGCGTGGAAAAATGCTGAACCTTAGGAATTATTAGACACGAAAATACACGTTACAAAAACCTATCATGTCACACGACTCAGCATGGCCAGCAGCAAAACTTCTGCAAACAAGAAATGCTGACGGGGTGGTGAAGAAATGCGTACCCTCGGTTCTAAGTGGGACGTGGTAAGAGCCCCTAAGGAAAACACAGTGGAGTTGCCTGGAAAGGGTCAACATTGAGCGACCGTTCAATCAAGCATAGCCACTGCTGGGTCTATCACCTGAGAGGATGAGAATCAAAAAGACACGGGCTGGCAATCCTGCAATCCAGCAATGTTTACCATAGCCAACACTTGGAAGCAATGAAAATGCCCAGCCACAGAGGAATGCAGAAAGGAGCAGTGGTCCATGGACACAATGGAAGAGTACTCCAGTGAAAAGTAGAAATTCCATTTTAAAAACAGATATAAGTAAGAAGACATCAGCTTTGGGGGGTTTCTCCAGACACATCCCACCGTCATTGATAACCGAGGAACACCACTGGCAGGAAGGTCTGTTTCACTAGTTACCAGAGTGGGAAACGCAGAAATGCTGCAGCCCTCTGGCCGTTACCTGCAACGGCAGCTTGAAAACCCGTGCTAATGGTCACTTCGTGTGCACAAGTCCTGGAGGGCTGTCAATGAAACCTGCCCTCAAAATGTCTTGAGGGAGGTAGTGGCCAAAATATTTCAAAAGGCGGCACATACGTCAAGAAAAGAATGTGATGAGGTAAGCTACACACACAGTTTGAAGAAAAAAAGGACATCCCTGAAAGCTCAATTTCAAGGCTTTATGAGACGCATGCAAATCCAACCACAGAGGTATCGGCTCACACCAGTCAGAAGAACCATCAGCAACAAGACTACCAACAATTCATGCTGAAGGGGTTGTGGAGAAGTGCATACCCTCTAGGTTAAGTGGGACTTTGCCGCCAGCCGCGGCGGGTCCTCAAAGTGTAGCAACAACCGACGAGAGGGGGTAGGGAACTGAACGCACCAAGGTATGGGATCAGAAGGGCACAAGCAACTGACGCTTGCAAGGCAAGTTTAATAACAAAGCCTAGCCGTATATATACCCCTAAAGCAGGGACTTTGCTTCGTCACGCCTTATCGGCATCAGCTGGTTGGTTGGCTTCTCGGCTTAGTCACACCTTATCAGCATCAGCTGGTTGGTTGGCTGCTCGGCTTCTCCCTCAAAGGCACCAATTTCCCCTCCAGGGTTGCTTTTCCTAGCTTTAGGGAACAACCAGGGACTCCCAGTAACTGAGCAGGTCCCTGGAGCGATTTGGCCAAAGACCATCTCCTTTTGTATGTTCATACCATAAAGTCCAGGATGCATACCAAGGAGAGTACAGTCGGGCCCTGAGGCTTAGGAGGGTCTTAGTGGCACCTTCCTCAGAGGGCAATGCTCGCCACAGGACTTCACCTGGTAAGAGGCACTAATGGGAACAGAATGGAGGTGCCTTTACAAGGTAAACACTGAGTTACGATATGATCCAGCAGGCCCACTCCTGGGCCTATAACCTAAGAAAGAAGACAGAAGTGGAAAGACACAGGCAGGCAAATCTGCATTGCAGGAGTATTACAATAGCCAGGACATGGAAGCAAGCAGAAAGTCCATCAACAGATGAGTGGACAAAGAAGAACAGGGACCTGAACAGATGGAATATTAGCCAAGGAACAAAAGGAAACAATGCCATCAACAGCACCATCGGTGAGGCTAGAGTTCATCACGCACCTTGCAGTAAGTCACAGAGCGAAAGATACATAGCCTACGATATCACTTATAGGTGTTCCCTAAAAATTGATATCACTGAAGATATTTCCACAGAGAAAGGCAATCACAGATGCAATAAACAGATTTATGGTTCACCCATGGACAGGTGTGAGAATTGTGTACATTAGGAAATTGGGTTTAAGAGGGGGATACAAACACAGGTGAAATACAAAATCACCAAAGGCCTACGGAATACCAAGAGAAGAGTACTCAACATTGTGTCATAAGCTACATGGGAAAAGGATCCAAAGAAGACTAGATACGTGTTTATGTGTAAAAGAGCCACATCTTTCACACCTACAACAAGCAAAACATTGTAATCAAACTTGCTGTGAGAAACAATAAACATTGAATTAAAAAACGAACAAGTCAGTCGTGAGGCACAAACATAAGGGGCTTTTTCCTGGCACAGTCCATTCTAATTGACAACCGAGAATACGACTTCCACGGAGGCTCTGTTGCCCGAGTAACCAGGTTTGGTAAAGGAGACCTGCTGCCGCCTTGTGGCCGTTTCTCAAAACAGCAGCTTTAAACCCAGTGCTAATGGTCACTTGATATTCAAAATCATTGCAGGCCTATAAATGACACCTGCCCTCAAAAACGATTCTTGGGTCGTCAATCGAGGAAAAAAACTCAAAAGATGTGCACACTTCAAAATGACAATTTCAAGAGGCATATTTTGCGCACATTTTGTCTTCTCTTTCTTTCTTTCTCTTGTGATAAATAAAAGGGCATGGAAAAATGCTCAACATCAGGAATTAATAAAGCCATGCAAATCCAGTCGACAGAAACGTTCACCCACCGTCGTCAGAATGATCATCAGCCACAGAGTCTACAAAGAATAAATGCTCAAGGTGTTTTAGAGAACTCTGTGCCCTCTAGCGGCCGCTGGGACGTAACCTGGTAACAGCTAGTAGTGAGAACACCGTGGAGGTGCACTGAAAGGTAAAAATTGAGCTAACTGATGGGCCTATCTCCCGAGTAGACCAAAATCAAAAAGACACAGGCTGGCCGTCCTGCACTGCAGCAACATGTACCATCGCCAAGACTTGGAAGAAACCCAAATGTCCATCAACAGAACAATGCACCAAGAAGAAGGGGGCCCATGTGCACAATGGAACATGAGCCACGGAAAAGCATGCAACAGTGCCGCTGGCACCACCGTAGAAGGATCTAGAGATACCCACCCAAAAGGAAGTACGAAAGAAACCGAAATAGAAATATCCTATGACATCACTTATAGCTGTTACTTCAACATTGATACCCATGAAGTCATTTCCAAGAGAAGGCCGTGCATAGATGCAGAAAACCAACTATGCTTAACCAAGTGGAAAGGTGTAAGGAATGTATGAATTTGGATATGGGGGTTTACAGACATGTACTGATACATATGAAATATATAATCACAAAATACCTAAGGAATACCAGGAGAGGTCGACTCAACACTCTGTAATAACCTACACGGGAAAGGATCCAAAGATGAATAGATTGATACATACATATGATGAACCAGATGCAGTACACCTAGAACACACACCACATTTTTATCCAATTGGCTGTGATACTAGATAACAATTAAATTTTAAAAAACACACAAGAAGTAAGGAGATATAAGCTCTTGGGGGTTTGCCCTGACACACTGCACTCTCATTTGCAGCCTACTAACACAATTTCCAGGAAGCCTCTGTTGCAGGAAAACCCAGAGTTGGAAATGGAGAAATGCTGCCGCCTTGTGGCCGTTTCCCGCAAGAGCGGCTTCAAACGCATAGCTATGGGTCACTTAACATTCATAAGGACTCAGGCCTCTAAAAGACACCTGCCCTCAAAAAAAAAAAATGTCCTGAGCTCGGCCGTGGCCAAAAAAATTCAAAGCAGGCAAATGTGTCAAAGAGATAGTATGATAGAGGTAAGTTTTACTCACTCTTTATCAAAAAAAGGAAAATGGAGAAAAGCTCAACATCAGGAATCATCAGACTCCTCTAAGCTACAAAAAGCTTTCAGCTCACCCAAGTTAACTACCGTCAGCCAAAAGACTACAAACAATAAATGCTGAAGGGGTTTTAGAGAACTCTGTTCCCTCTGTCTGCGGAGGACATGTCTAGTTGTAACAGCCAATAATGAGAACAGAAAGGAGCTGCGTTTTCAATTAAAAATTGAGCCACCCTTCCATCCAGAACACCCACAGCCGAGCCTCTCACCTGAGAAGACGGGCTGCAAGAGCTGCACTCCACGAGTTTTCACAGTAGCCAAGACACCGAAGCAACCCAAATGTCCATCAACAGATGAATGGATAAGAAGAGCTGGTCCGTGGACACAGTGGACTATTAGCCATGGAAAACAAGGAAACACTGCTCTTTGAGGCACCCGAGATGAGCCTAGAGATCATCACAGAACATGAGTTAAGTCGGAAAGCAAAAGGCATACCGTATGACATCACCTATAGGCGTTATCTAAAAGCTGACACAAATGAACATATTTCCACAAAGAAAGACACTCACACACTTAGAAAACAAACTAAGCTTAAGTAAAATGAAAGGTGGGGGGAATGGATAAATTAAGATTAGTGTCACCATATGTGTACAAATACGTATTAAATATATATATCAAACAGACCGACCATATAGCAAGGGAGGTCACCAGAACACTCTGCAATAATTTACATGGGAAGAGGATCTGTACAAGAATATATATATATATATATATATATATATATACATATAAAACGTACAAATGAACCAGATTCTGTACATATAGGACCAACAGTATTCTAATCATTACCCCGATTTAAACAAATTAAAAGAGTGAACAAGAAGTAATGTGACATACACTTCTGGGGTTTTTTCCTGGCACATTCCATTCTAATTGACAACCTGGGAACAGGACTTCCAGAAGGCTCTGCTGCCCTAGTAACCAGATGTGGGAATGTAGCAATGCTGACGCCTTGTGGCCGTTTCCCACAGCAGCAGCTTTAAAGTCAGTGCTAATGGTCACTCAATATTCACACCCATTGCAGGCTTGTAAATGACACCTGCCCTCCAAAACAAAATCCTGGGGTCGAAAATCGACCAAAAAAGTCCAAAGAGGGCAACCTTCCAAGAAGACAATTTCGAGAGGTTTATTGTACTCACGGTTTTTTTTTTCTGTTTTTGTTTAACAGAATAAAAAAAGGCGTGGAAAAATGCTGAACCTTAGGAATTATTAGACACGAAAATACACGTTACAAAAACCTATCATGTCACACGACTCAGCATGGCCAGCAGCAAAACTTCTGCAAACAAGAAATGCTGACGGGGTGGTGAAGAAATGCGTACCCTCGGTTCTAAGTGGGACGTGGTAAGAGCCCCTAAGGAAAACACAGTGGAGTTGCCTGGAAAGGGTCAACATTGAGCGACCGTTCAATCAAGCATAGCCACTGCTGGGTCTATCACCTGAGAGGATGAGAATCAAAAAGACACGGGCTGGCAATCCTGCAATCCAGCAATGTTTACCATAGCCAACACTTGGAAGCAATGAAAATGCCCAGCCACAGAGGAATGCAGAAAGGAGCAGTGGTCCATGGACACAATGGAAGAGTACTCCAGTGAAAAGTAGAAATTCCATTTTAAAAACAGATATAAGTAAGGAGACATCAGCTTTGGGGGGTTTCTCCAGACACATCCCACCGTCATTGATAACCGAGGAACACCACTGGCAGGAAGGTCTGTTTCACTAGTTACCAGAGTGGGAAACGCAGAAATGCTGCAGCCCTCTGGCCGTTACCTGCAACGGCAGCTTGAAAACCCGTGCTAATGGTCACTTCGTGTGCACAAGTCCTGGAGGGCTGTCAATGAAACCTGCCCTCAAAATGTCTTGAGGGAGGTAGTGGCCAAAATATTTCAAAAGGCGGCACATACGTCAAGAAAAGAATGTGATGAGGTAAGCTACACACACAGTTTGAAGAAAAAAAGGACATCCCTGAAAGCTCAATTTCAAGGCTTTATGAGACGCATGCAAATCCAACCACAGAGGTATCGGCTCACACCAGTCAGAAGAACCATCAGCAACAAGACTACCAACAATTCATGCTGAAGGGGTTGTGGAGAAGTGCATACCCTCTAGGTTAAGTGGGACTTTGCCGCCAGCCGCGGCGGGTCCTCAAAGTGTAGCAACAACCGACGAGAGGGGGTAGGGAACTGAACGCACCAAGGTATGGGATCAGAAGGGCACAAGCAACTGACGCTTGCAAGGCAAGTTTAATAACAAAGCCTAGCCGTATATATACCCCTAAAGCAGGGACTTTGCTTCGTCACGCCTTATCGGCATCAGCTGGTTGGTTGGCTTCTCGGCTTAGTCACACCTTATCAGCATCAGCTGGTTGGTTGGCTGCTCGGCTTCTCCCTCAAAGGCACCAATTTCCCCTCCAGGGTTGCTTTTCCTAGCTTTAGGGAACAACCAGGGACTCCCAGTAACTGAGCAGGTCCCTGGAGCGATTTGGCCAAAGGCCATCTCCTTTTGTATGTTCATACCATAAAGTCCAGGATGCATACCAAGGAGAGTACAGTCGGGCCCTGAGGCTTAGGAGGGTCTTAGTGGCGCCTTCCTCAGAGGGCAATGCTCGCCACAGGACTTCACCTGGTAAGAGGCACTAATGGGAACAGAATGGAGGTGCCTTTACAAGGTAAACACTGAGTTACGATATGATCCAGCAGGCCCACTCGTGGGCCTATAACCTAAGAAAGAAGACAGAAGTGGAAAGACACAGGCAGGCAAATCTGCATTGCAGGAGTATTACAATAGCCAGGACATGGAAGCAAGCAGAAAGTCCATCAACAGATGAGTGGACAAAGAAGAACAGGGACCTGAACAGATGGAATATTAGCCAAGGAACAAAAGGAAACAATGCCATCAACAGCACCATCGGTGAGGCTAGAGTTCATCACGCACCTTGCAGTAAGTCACAGAGCGAAAGATACATAGCCTACGATATCACTTATAGGTGTTCCCTAAAAATTGATATCACTGAAGATATTTCCACAGAGAAAGGCAATCACAGATGCAATAAACAGATTTATGGTTCACCCATGGACAGGTGTGAGAATTGTGTACATTAGGAAATTGGGTTTAAGAGAGAGATACAAACACAGGTGAAATACAAAATCACCAAAGGCCTACGGAATACCAAGAGAAGAGTACTCAACATTGTGTCATAAGCTACATGGGAAAAGGATCCAAAGAAGACTAGATACGTGTTTATGTGTAAAAGAGCCACATCTTTCACACCTACAACAAGCAAAACATTGTAATCAAACTTGCTGTGAGAAACAATAAACATTGAATTAAAAAACGAACAAGTCAGTCGTGAGGCACAAACATAAGGGGCTTTTTCCTGGCACAGTCCATTCTAATTGACAACCGAGAATACGACTTCCACGGAGGCTCTGTTGCCCGAGTAACCAGGTTTGGTAAAGGAGACCTGCTGCCGCCTTGTGGCCGTTTCTCAAAACAGCAGCTTTAAACCCAGTGCTAATGGTCACTTGATATTCAAAATCATTGCAGGCCTATAAATGACACCTGCCCTCAAAAACGATTCTTGGGTCGTCAATCGAGGAAAAAAACTCAAAAGATGTGCACACTTCAAAACGACAATTTCAAGAGGCATATTTTGCGCACATTTTGTCTTCTCTTTCTTTCTTTCTCTTGTGATAAATAAAAGGGCATGGAAAAATGCTCAACATCAGGAATTAATAAAGCCATGCAAATCCAGTCGACAGAAACGTTCACCCACCGTCGTCAGAATGATCATCAGCCACAGAGTCTACAAAGAATAAATGCTCAAGGTGTTTTAGAGAACTCTGTGCCCTCTAGCGGCCGCTGGGACGTAACCTGGGAACAGCTAGTAGTGAGAACACCGTGGAGGTGCACTGAAAGGTAAAAATTGAGCTAACCTGTAATCGGGTAGGCCCACTGATGGGCCTATCTCCCGAGTAGACCAAAATCAAAAAGACACAGGCTGGCCATCCTGCACTGCAGCAACATGTACCATCGCCAAGACTTGGAAGAAACCCAAATGTCCATCAACAGAACAATGCACCAAGAAGAAGGGGGCCCATGTGCACAATGGAACATGAGCCACGGAAGAGCATGCAACAGTGCCGCTGGCACCACCGTAGAAGGATCTAGAGATACCCACCCAAAAGGAAGTACGAAAGAAACCGAAATAGAAATATCCTATGACATCACTTATAGCTGTTACTTCAACATTGATACCCATGAAGTCATTTCCAAGAGAAGGCCGTGCATAGATGCAGAAAACCAACTATGCTTAACCAAGTGGAAAGGTGTAAGGAATGTATGAATTTGGATATGGGGGTTTACAGACATGTACTGATACATATGAAATATATAATCACAAAATACCTAAGGAATACCAGGAGAGGTCGACTCAACACTCTGTAATAACCTACACGGGAAAGGATCCAAAGATGAATAGATTGATACATACATATGATGAACCAGATGCAGTACACCTAGAACACACACCACATTTTTATCCAATTGGCTGTGATACTAGATAACAATTAAATTTTAAAAAACACACAAGAAGTAAGGAGATATAAGCTCTTGGGGGTTTGCCCTGACACACTGCACTCTCATTTGCAGCCTACTAACACAATTTCCAGGAAGCCTCTGTTGCAGGAAAACCCAGAGTTGGAAATGGAGAAATGCTGCCGCCTTGTGGCCGTTTCCCGCAAGAGCGGCTTCAAACGCATAGCTATGGGTCACTTAACATTCATAAGGACTCAGGCCTCTAAAAGACACCTGCCCTCAAAAAAAAAAATGTCTTGAGCTCGGCCGTGGCCAAAAAAATTCAAAGCAGGCAAATGTGTCAAAGAGATAGTATGATAGAGGTAAGTTTTACTCACTCTTTATCAAAAAAAGGAAAATGGAGAAAAGCTCAACATCAGGAATCATCAGACTCCTCTAACCTACAAAAAGCTTTCAGCTCACCCAAGTTAACTACCGTCAGCCAAAAGACTACAAACAATAAATGCTGAAGGGGTTTTAGAGAACTCTGTTCCCTCTGTCTGTGGAGGACATGTCTAGTTGTAACAGCCAATAATGAGAACAGAAAGGAGCTGCGTTTTCAATTAAAAATTGAGCCACCCTTCCATCCAGAACACCCACAGCCGAGCCTCTCACCTGAGAAGACAGGCTGCAAGAGCTGCACTCCACGAGTTTTCACAGTAGCCAAGACACCGAAGCAACCCAAATGTCCATCAACAGATGAATGGATAAGAAGAGCTGGTCCGTGGACACAGTGGACTATTAGCCATGGAAAACAAGGAAACACTGCTCTTTGAGGCACCCGAGATGAGCCTAGAGATCATCACAGAACATGAGTTAAGTCGGAAAGCAAAAGGCATACCGTATGACATCACCTATAGGCGTTATCTAACAGCTGACACAAATGAACATATTTCCACAAAGAAAGACACTCACAGACTTAGAAAGCAAACTAAGCTTATGTAAAATGAAAGGTGGGGGGAATGGATAAATTAAGATTAGTGTCACCATATGTGTACAAATACGTATTAAATATATATATCAAACAGACCGACCATATAGCAAGGGAGGTCACCAGAACACTCTGCAATAATTTACATGGGAAGAGGATCTGTACAAGAATATATATATATATATATATATATATATATATATATATATATATATATATATATATATATACATATAAAACGTACAAATGAACCAGATTCTGTACATATAGGACCAACAGTATTCTAATCATTACCCCGATTTAAACAAATTAAAAGAGCGAACAAGAAGTAATGTGACATACACTTCTGGGGTTTTTTCCTGGCACATTCCATTCTAATTGACAACCTGGGAACAGGACTTCCAGAAGGCTCTGCTGCCCTAGTAACCAGATGTGGGAATGTAGCAATGCTGACGCCTTGTGGCCGTTTCCCACAGCAGCAGCTTTAAAGTCAGTGCTAATGGTCACTCAATATTCACACCCATTTCAGGCTTGTAAATGACACCTGCCCTCCAAAACAAAATCCTGGGGTCGAAAATCGACCAAAAAAGTCGAAAGAGGGCAACCTTCCAAGAAGACAATTTCGAGAGGTTTATTGTACTCACGGTTTTTTTTTTTTCTGTTTTTGTTTAACAGAATAAAAAAAGGCGTGGAAAAATGCTGAACCTTAGGAATTATTAGACACGAAAATACACGTTACAAAAACCTATCATGTCACACGACTCAGCATGGCCAGCAGCAAAACTTCTGCAAACAAGAAATGCTGACGGGGTGGTGAAGAAATACGTACCCTCGGTTCTAAGTGGGACGTGGTAAGAGCCCCTAAGGAAAACACAGTGGAGTTGCCTGGAAAGGGTCAACATTGAGCGACCGTTCAATCAAGCATAGCCACTGCTGGGTCTATCACCTGAGAGGATGAGAATCAAAAAGACACGGGCTGGCAATCCTGCAATCCAGCAATGTTTACCATAGCCAACACTTGGAAGCAATGAAAATGCCCAGCCACAGAGGAATGCAGAAAGGAGCAGTGGTCCATGGACACAATGGAAGAGTACTCCAGTGAAAAGTAGAAATTCCATTTTAAAAACAGATATAAGTAAGGAGACATCAGCTTTAGGGGGTTTCTCCAGACACATCCCACCGTCATTGATAACCAAGGAACACCACTGGCAGGAAGGTCTGTTTCACTAGTTACCAGAGTGGGAAACGCAGAAATGCTGCAGCCCTGTGGCCGTTACCTGCAACGGCAGCTTGAAAACCCGTGCTAATGGTCACTTCGTGTGCACAAGTCCTGGAGGGCTGTCAATGAAACCTGCCCTCAAAATGTCTTGAGGGAGGTAGTGGCCAAAATATTTCAAAAGGCGGCACATACTTCAAGAAAAGAATGTGATGAAGTAAGCTACACACACAGTTTGAAGAAAAAAAGGGCATCCCTGAAAGCTCAATTTCAAGGCTTTATGAGACGCATGCAAATCCAACCACAGAGGTATCGGCTCACACCAGTCAGAAGAACCATCAGCAACAAGACTACCAACAATTCATGCTGAAGGGGTTGTGGAGAAGTGCATACCCTCTAGGTTAAGTGGGACTTTGCCGCCAGCCGCGGCGGGTCCTCAAAGTGTAGCAACAACCGACGAGAGGGGGTAGGGAACTGAACGCACCAAGGTATGGGATCAGAAGGGCACAAGCAACTGACGCTTGCAAGGCAAGTTTAATAACAAAGCATAGCCGTATATATACCCCTAAAGCAGGGACTTTGCTTCGTCACGCCTTATCGGCATCAGCTGGTTGGTTGGCTTCTCGGCTTAGTCACACCTTATCAGCATCAGCTGGTTGGTTGGCTGCTCGGCTTCTCCCTCAAAGGCACCAATTTCCCCTCCAGGGTTGCTTTTCCTAGCTTTAGGGAACAACCAGGGACTCCCAGTAACTGAGCAGGTCCCTGGAGCGATTTGGCCAAAGGCCATCTCCTTTTGTATGTTCATACCATAAAGTCCAGGATGCATACCAAGGAGAGTACAGTCGGGCCCTGAGGCTTAGGAGGGTCTTAGTGGCGCCTTCCTCAGAGGGCAATGCTCGCCACAGGACTTCACCTGGTAAGAGGCACTAATGGGAACAGAATGGAGGTGCCTTTACAAGGTAAACACTGAGTTACGATATGATCCAGCAGGCCCACTCGTGGGCCTATAACCTAAGAAAGAAGACAGAAGTGGAAAGACACAGGCAGGCAAATCTGCATTGCAGGAGTATTACAATAGCCAGGACATGGAAGCAAGCAGAAAGTCCATCAACAGATGAGTGGACAAAGAAGAACAGGGACCTGAACAGATGGAATATTAGCCAAGGAACAAAAGGAAACAATGCCATCAACAGCACCATCGGTGAGGCTAGAGTTCATCACGCACCTTGCAGTAAGTCACAGAGCGAAAGATACATAGCCTACGATATCACTTATAGGTGTTCCCTAAAAATTGATATCACTGAAGATATTTCCACAGAGAAAGGCAATCACAGATGCAATAAACAGATTTATGGTTCACCCATGGACAGGTGTGAGAATTGTGTACATTAGGAAATTGGGTTTAAGAGAGAGATACAAACACAGGTGAAATACAAAATCACCAAAGGCCTACGGAATACCAAGAGAAGAGTACTCAACATTGTGTCATAAGCTACATGGGAAAAGGATCCAAAGAAGACTAGATACGTGTTTATGTGTAAAAGAGCCACATCTTTCACACCTACAACAAGCAAAACATTGTAATCAAACTTGCTGTGAGAAACAATAAACATTGAATTAAAAAACGAACAAGTCAGTCGTGAGGCACAAACATAAGGGGCTTTTTCCTGGCACAGTCCATTCTAATTGACAACCGAGAATACGACTTCCACGGAGGCTCTGTTGCCCGAGTAACCAGGTTTGGTAAAGGAGACCTGCTGCCGCCTTGTGGCCGTTTCTCAAAACAGCAGCTTTAAACCCAGTGCTAATGGTCACTTGATATTCAAAATCATTGCAGGCCTATAAATGACACCTGCCCTCAAAAACGATTCTTGGGTCGTCAATCGAGGAAAAAAACTCAAAAGATGTGCACACTTCAAAACGACAATTTCAAGAGGCATATTTTGCGCACATTTTGTCTTCTCTTTCTTTCTTTCTCTTGTGATAAATAAAAGGGCATGGAAAAATGCTCAACATCAGGAATTAATAAAGCCATGCAAATCCAGTCGACAGAAACGTTCACCCACCGTCGTCAGAATGATCATCAGCCACAGAGTCTACAAAGAATAAATGTTCAAGGTGTTTTAGAGAACTCTGTGCCCTCTAGCGGCCGCTGGGACGTAACCTGGGAACAGCTAGTAGTGAGAACACCGTGGAGGTGCACTGAAAGGTAAAAATTGAGCTAACTGATGGGCCTATCTCCCGAGTAGACCAAAATCAAAAAGACACAGGCTGGCCGTCCTGCACTGCAGCAACATGTACCATCGCCAAGACTTGGAAGAAACCCAAATGTCCATCAACAGAACAATGCACCAAGAAGAAGGGGGCCCATGTGCACAATGGAACATGAGCCACGGAAAAGCATGCAACAGTGCCGCTGGCACCACCGTAGAAGGATCTAGAGATACCCACCCAAAAGGAAGTACGAAAGAAACCGAAATAGAAATATCCTATGACATCACTTATAGCTGTTACTTCAACATTGATACCCATGAAGTCATTTCCAAGAGAAGGCCGTGCATAGATGCAGAAAACCAACTATGCTTAACCAAGTGGAAAGGTGTAAGGAATGTATGAATTTGGATATGGGGGTTTACAGACATGTACTGATACATATGAAATATATAATCACAAAATACCTAAGGAATACCAGGAGAGGTCGACTCAACACTCTGTAATAACCTACACGGGAAAGGATCCAAAGATGAATAGATTGATACATACATATGATGAACCAGATGCAGTACACCTAGAACACACACCACATTTTTATCCAATTGGCTGTGATACTAGATAACAATTAAATTTTAAAAAACACACAAGAAGTAAGGAGATATAAGCTCTTGGGGGTTTGCCCTGACACACTGCACTCTCATTTGCAGCCTACTAACACAATTTCCAGGAAGCCTCTGTTGCAGGAAAACCCAGAGTTGGAAATGGAGAAATGCTGCCGCCTTGTGGCCGTTTCCCGCAAGAGCGGCTTCAAACGCATAGCTATGGGTCACTTAACATTCATAAGGACTCAGGCCTCTAAAAGACACCTGCCCTCAAAAAAAAAAAATGTCCTGAGCTCGGCCGTGGCCAAAAAAATTCAAAGCAGGCAAATGTGTCAAAGAGATAGTATGATAGAGGTAAGTTTTACTCACTCTTTATCAAAAAAAGGAAAATGGAGAAAAGCTCAACATCAGGAATCATCAGACTCCTCTAAGCTACAAAAAGCTTTCAGCTCACCCAAGTTAACTACCGTCAGCCAAAAGACTACAAACAATAAATGCTGAAGGGGTTTTAGAGAACTCTGTTCCCTCTGTCTGCGGAGGACATGTCTAGTTGTAACAGCCAATAATGAGAACAGAAAGGAGCTGCGTTTTCAATTAAAAATTGAGCCACCCTTCCATCCAGAACACCCACAGCCGAGCCTCTCACCTGAGAAGACGGGCTGCAAGAGCTGCACTCCACGAGTTTTCACAGTAGCCAAGACACCGAAGCAACCCAAATGTCCATCAACAGATGAATGGATAAGAAGAGCTGGTCCGTGGACACAGTGGACTATTAGCCATGGAAAACAAGGAAACACTGCTCTTTGAGGCACCCGAGATGAGCCTAGAGATCATCACAGAACATGAGTTAAGTCGGAAAGCAAAAGGCATACCGTATGACATCACCTATAGGCGTTATCTAAAAGCTGACACAAATGAACATATTTCCACAAAGAAAGACACTCACACACTTAGAAAACAAACTAAGCTTAAGTAAAATGAAAGGTGGGGGGAATGGATAAATTAAGATTAGTGTCACCATATGTGTACAAATACGTATTAAATATATATATCAAACAGACCGACCATATAGCAAGGGAGGTCACCAGAACACTCTGCAATAATTTACATGGGAAGAGGATCTGTACAAGAATATATATATATATATATATATATATATACATATAAAACGTACAAATGAACCAGATTCTGTACATATAGGACCAACAGTATTCTAATCATTACCCCGATTTAAACAAATTAAAAGAGCGAACAAGAAGTAATGTGACATACACTTCTGGGGTTTTTTCCTGGCACATTCCATTCTAATTGACAACCTGGGAACAGGACTTCCAGAAGGCTCTGCTGCCCTAGTAACCAGATGTGGGAATGTAGCAATGCTGACGCCTTGTGGCCGTTTCCCACAGCAGCAGCTTTAAAGTCAGTGCTAATGGTCACTCAATATTCACACCCATTGCAGGCTTGTAAATGACACCTGCCCTCCAAAACAAAATCCTGGGGTCGAAAATCGACCAAAAAAGTCCAAAGAGGGCAACCTTCCAAGAAGACAATTTCGAGAGGTTTATTGTACTCACGGTTTTTTTTTTCTGTTTTTGTTTAACAGAATAAAAAAAGGCGTGGAAAAATGCTGAACCTTAGGAATTATTAGACACGAAAATACACGTTACAAAAACCTATCATGTCACACGACTCAGCATGGCCAGCAGCAAAACTTCTGCAAACAAGAAATGCTGACGGGGTGGTGAAGAAATGCGTACCCTCGGTTCTAAGTGGGACGTGGTAAGAGCCCCTAAGGAAAACACAGTGGAGTTGCCTGGAAAGGGTCAACATTGAGCGACCGTTCAATCAAGCATAGCCACTGCTGGGTCTATCACCTGAGAGGATGAGAATCAAAAAGACACGGGCTGGCAATCCTGCAATCCAGCAATGTTTACCATAGCCAACACTTGGAAGCAATGAAAATGCCCAGCCACAGAGGAATGCAGAAAGGAGCAGTGGTCCATGGACACAATGGAAGAGTACTCCAGTGAAAAGTAGAAATTCCATTTTAAAAACAGATATAAGTAAGGAGACATCAGCTTTGGGGGGTTTCTCCAGACACATCCCACCGTCATTGATAACCGAGGAACACCACTGGCAGGAAGGTCTGTTTCACTAGTTACCAGAGTGGGAAACGCAGAAATGCTGCAGCCCTCTGGCCGTTACCTGCAACGGCAGCTTGAAAACCCGTGCTAATGGTCACTTCGTGTGCACAAGTCCTGGAGGGCTGTCAATGAAACCTGCCCTCAAAATGTCTTGAGGGAGGTAGTGGCCAAAATATTTCAAAAGGCGGCACATACGTCAAGAAAAGAATGTGATGAGGTAAGCTACACACACAGTTTGAAGAAAAAAAGGACATCCCTGAAAGCTCAATTTCAAGGCTTTATGAGACGCATGCAAATCCAACCACAGAGGTATCGGCTCACACCAGTCAGAAGAACCATCAGCAACAAGACTACCAACAATTCATGCTGAAGGGGTTGTGGAGAAGTGCATACCCTCTAGGTTAAGTGGGACTTTGCCGCCAGCCGCGGCGGGTCCTCAAAGTGTAGCAACAACCGACGAGAGGGGGTAGGGAACTGAACGCACCAAGGTATGGGATCAGAAGGGCACAAGCAACTGACGCTTGCAAGGCAAGTTTAATAACAAAGCCTAGCCGTATATATACCCCTAAAGCAGGGACTTTGCTTCGTCACCCCTTATCGGCATCAGCTGGTTGGTTGGCTTCTCGGCTTAGTCACACCTTATCAGCATCAGCTGGTTGGTTGGCTGCTCGGCTTCTCCCTCAAAGGCACCAATTTCCCCTCCAGGGTTGCTTTTCCTAGCTTTAGGGAACAACCAGGGACTCCCAGTAACTGAGCAGGTCCCTGGAGCGATTTGGCCAAAGGCCATCTCCTTTTGTATGTTCATACCATAAAGTCCAGGATGCATACCAAGGAGAGTACAGTCGGGCCCTGAGGCTTAGGAGGGTCTTAGTGGCGCCTTCCTCAGAGGGCAATGCTCGCCACAGGACTTCACCTGGTAAGAGGCACTAATGGGAACAGAATGGAGGTGCCTTTACAAGGTAAACACTGAGTTACGATATGATCCAGCAGGCCCACTCGTGGGCCTATAACCTAAGAAAGAAGACAGAAGTGGAAAGACACAGGCAGGCAAATCTGCATTGCAGGAGTATTACAATAGCCAGGACATGGAAGCAAGCAGAAAGTCCATCAACAGATGAGTGGACAAAGAAGAACAGGGACCTGAACAGATGGAATATTAGCCAAGGAACAAAAGGAAACAATGCCATCAACAGCACCATCGGTGAGGCTAGAGTTCATCACGCACCTTGCAGTAAGTCACAGAGCGAAAGATACATAGCCTACGATATCACTTATAGGTGTTCCCTAAAAATTGATATCACTGAAGATATTTCCACAGAGAAAGGCAATCACAGATGCAATAAACAGATTTATGGTTCACCCATGGACAGGTGTGAGAATTGTGTACATTAGGAAATTGGGTTTAAGAGAGGGATACAAACACAGGTGAAATACAAAATCACCAAAGGCCTACGGAATACCAAGAGAAGAGTACTCAACATTGTGTCATAAGCTACATGGGAAAAGGATCCAAAGAAGACTAGATACATGTTTATGTGTAAAAGAGCCACATCTTTCACACCCACAACAAGCAAAACATTGTAATCAAACTTGCTGTGAGAAACAATAAACATTGAATTAAAAAACGAACAAGTCAGTCGTGAGGCACAAACATAAGGGGCTTTTTCCTGGCACAGTCCATTCTAATTGACAACCGAGAATACGACTTCCACGGAGGCTCTGTTGCCCGAGTAACCAGGTTTGGTAAAGGAGACCTGCTGCCGCCTTGTGGCCGTTTCTCAAAACAGCAGCTTTAAACCCAGTGCTAATGGTCACTTGATATTCAAAATCATTGCAGGCCTATAAATGACACCTGCCCTCAAAAACGATTCTTGGGTCGTCAATCGAGGAAAAAAACTCAAAAGATGTGCACACTTCAAAACGACAATTTCAAGAGGCATATTTTGCGCACATTTTGTCTTCTCTTTCTTTCTTTCTCTTGTGATAAATAAAAGGGCATGGAAAAATGCTCAACATCAGGAATTAATAAAGCCATGCAAATCCAGTCGACAGAAACGTTCACCCACCGTCGTCAGAATGATCATCAGCCACAGAGTCTACAAAGAATAAATGCTCAAGGTGTTTTAGAGAACTCTGTGCCCTCTAGCGGCCGCTGGGACGTAACCTGGGAACAGCTAGTAGTGAGAACACCGTGGAGGTGCACTGAAAGGTAAAAATTGAGCTAACCTGTAATCGGGTAGGCCCACTGATGGGCCTATCTCCCGAGTAGACCAAAATCAAAAAGACACAGGCTGGCCATCCTGCACTGCAGCAACATGTACCATCGCCAAGACTTGGAAGAAACCCAAATGTCCATCAACAGAACAATGCACCAAGAAGAAGGGGGCCCATGTGCACAATGGAACATGAGCCACGGAAGAGCATGCAACAGTGCCGCTGGCACCACCGTAGAAGGATCTAGAGATACCCACCCAAAAGGAAGTACGAAAGAAACCGAAATAGAAATATCCTATGACATCACTTATAGCTGTTACTTCAACATTGATACCCATGAAGTCATTTCCAAGAGAAGGCCGTGCATAGATGCAGAAAACCAACTATGCTTAACCAAGTGGAAAGGTGTAAGGAATGTATGAATTTGGATATGGGGGTTTACAGACATGTACTGATACATATGAAATATATAATCACAAAATACCTAAGGAATACCAGGAGAGGTCGACTCAACACTCTGTAATAACCTACACGGGAAAGGATCCAAAGATGAATAGATTGATACATACATATGATGAACCAGATGCAGTACACCTAGAACACACACCACATTTTTATCCAATTGGCTGTGATACTAGATAACAATTAAATTTTAAAAAACACACAAGAAGTAAGGAGATATAAGCTCTTGGGGGTTTGCCCTGACACACTGCACTCTCATTTGCAGCCTACTAACACAATTTCCAGGAAGCCTCTGTTGCAGGAAAACCCAGAGTTGGAAATGGAGAAATGCTGCCGCCTTGTGGCCGTTTCCCGCAAGAGCGGCTTCAAACGCATAGCTATGGGTCACTTAACATTCATAAGGACTCAGGCCTCTAAAAGACACCTGCCCTCAAAAAAAAAAAACGTCCTGAGCTCGGCCGTGGCCAAAAAAATTCAAAGCAGGCAAATGTGTCAAAGAGATAGTATGATAGAGGTAAGTTTTACTCACTCTTTATCAAAAAAAGGAAAATGGAGAAAAGCTCAACATCAGGAATCATCAGACTCCTCTAACCTACAAAAAGCTTTCAGCTCACCCAAGTTAACTACCGTCAGCCAAAAGACTACAAACAATAAATGCTGAAGGGGTTTTAGAGAACTCTGTTCCCTCTGTCTGTGGAGGACATGTCTAGTTGTAACAGCCAATAATGAGAACAGAAAGGAGCTGCGTTTTCAATTAAAAATTGAGCCACCCTTCCATCCAGAACACCCACAGCCGAGCCTCTCACCTGAGAAGACGGGCTGCAAGAGCTGCACTCCACGAGTTTTCACAGTAGCCAAGACACCGAAGCAACCCAAATGTCCATCAACAGATGAATGGATAAGAAGAGCTGGTCCGTGGACACAGTGGACTATTAGCCATGGAAAACAAGGAAACACTGCTCTTTGAGGCACCCGAGATGAGCCTAGAGATCATCACAGAACATGAGTTAAGTCGGAAAGCAAAAGGCATACCGTATGACATCACCTATAGGCGTTATCTAACAGCTGACACAAATGAACATATTTCCACAAAGAAAGACACTCACAGACTTAGAAAGCAAACTAAGCTTATGTAAAATGAAAGGTGGGGGGAATGGATAAATTAAGATTAGTGTCACCATATGTGTACAAATACGTATTAAATATATATATCAAACAGACCGACCATATAGCAAGGGAGGTCACCAGAACACTCTGCAATAATTTACATGGGAAGAGGATCTGTACAAGAATATATATATATATATATATATAAAACGTACAAATGAACCAGATTCTGTACATATAGGACCAACAGTATTCTAATCATTACCCCGATTTAAACAAATTAAAAGAGCGAACAAGAAGTAATGTGACATACACTTCTGGGGTTTTTTCCTGGCACATTCCATTCTAATTGACAACCTGGGAACAGGACTTCCAGAAGGCTCTGCTGCCCTAGTAACCAGATGTGGGAATGTAGCAATGCTGACGCCTTGTGGCCGTTTCCCACAGCAGCAGCTTTAAAGTCAGTGCTAATGGTCACTCAATATTCACACCCATTGCAGGCTTGTAAATGACACCTGCCCTCCAAAACAAAATCCTGGGGTCGAAAATCGACCAAAAAAGTCCAAAGAGGGCAACCTTCCAAGAAGACAATTTCGAGAGGTTTATTGTACTCAGGGGGTTTTTTTTTCTGTTTTTGTTTAACAGAATAAAAAAAGGCGTGGAAAAATGCTGAACCTTAGGAATTATTAGACACGAAAATACACGTTACAAAAACCTATCATGTCACACGACTCAGCATGGCCAGCAGCAAAACTTCTGCAAACAAGAAATGCTGACGGGGTGGTGAAGAAATGCGTACCCTCGGTTCTAAGTGGGACGTGGTAAGAGCCCCTAAGGAAAACACAGTGGAGTTGCCTGGAAAGGGTCAACATTGAGCGACCGTTCAATCAAGCATAGCCACTGCTGGGTCTATCACCTGAGAGGATGAGAATCAAAAAGACACGGGCTGGCAATCCTGCAATCCAGCAATGTTTACCATAGCCAACACTTGGAAGCAATGAAAATGCCCAGCCACAGAGGAATGCAGAAAGGAGCAGTGGTCCATGGACACAATGGAAGAGTACTCCAGTGAAAAGTAGAAATTCCATTTTAAAAACAGATATAAGTAAGGAGACATCAGCTTTGGGGGGTTTCTCCAGACACATCCCACCGTCATTGATAACCAAGGAACACCACTGGCAGGAAGGCCTGTTTCACTAGTTACCAGAGTGGGAAACGCAGAAATGCTGCAGCCCTGTGGCCGTTACCTGCAACGGCAGCTTGAAAACCCGTGCTAATGGTCACTTCGTGTGCACAAGTCCTGGAGGGCTGTCAATGAAACCTGCCCTCAAAATGTCTTGAGGGAGGTAGTGGCCAAAATATTTCAAAAGGCGGCACATAGTTCAAGAATAGAATGTGATGAGGTAAGCTACACACACACAGTTTGAAGAAAAAAAGGGCATCCCTGAAAGCTCAATTTCAAGGCTTTATGAGACGCATGCAAATCCAACCACAGAGGTATCGGCTCACACCAGTCAGAAGAACCATCAGCAACAAGACTACCAACAATTCATGCTGAAGGGGTTGTGGAGAAGTGCATACCCTCTAGGTTAAGTGGGACTTTGCCGCCAGCCGCGGCGGGTCCTCAAAGTGTAGCAACAACCGACGAGAGGGGGTAGGGAACTGAACGCACCAAGGTATGGGATCAGAAGGGCACAAGCAACTGACGCTTGCAAGGCAAGTTTAATAACAAAGCATAGCCGTATATATACCCCTAAAGCAGGGAATTTGCTTCGTCACGCCTTATCGGCATCAGCTGGTTGGTTGGCTTCTCGGCTTAGTCACACCTTATCAGCATCAGCTGGTTGGTTGGCTGCTCGGCTTCTCCCTCAAAGGCACCAATTTCCCCTCCAGGGTTGCTTTTCCTAGCTTTAGGGAACAACCAGGGACTCCCAGTAACTGAGCAGGTCCCTGGAGCGATTTGGCCAAAGGCCATCTCCTTTTGTATGTTCATACCATAAAGTCCAGGATGCATACCAAGGAGAGTACAGTCGGGCCCTGAGGCTTAGGAGGGTCTTAGTGGCGCCTTCCTCAGAGGGCAATGCTCGCCACAGGACTTCACCTGGTAAGAGGCACTAATGGGAACAGAATGGAGGTGCCTTTACAAGGTAAACACTGAGTTACGATATGATCCAGCAGGCCCACTCGTGGGCCTATAACCTAAGAAAGAAGACAGAAGTGGAAAGACACAGGCAGGCAAATCTGCATTGCAGGAGTATTACAATAGCCAGGACATGGAAGCAAGCAGAAAGTCCATCAACAGATGAGTGGACAAAGAAGAACAGGGACCTGAACAGATGGAATATTAGCCAAGGAACAAAAGGAAACAATGCCATCAACAGCACCATCGGTGAGGCTAGAGTTCATCACGCACCTTGCAGTAAGTCACAGAGCGAAAGATACATAGCCTACGATATCACTTATAGGTGTTCCCTAAAAATTGATATCACTGAAGATATTTCCACAGAGAAAGGCAATCACAGATGCAATAAACAGATTTATGGTTCACCCATGGACAGGTGTGAGAATTGTGTACATTAGGAAATTGGGTTTAAGAGAGAGATACAAACACAGGTGAAATACAAAATCACCAAAGGCCTACGGAATACCAAGAGAAGAGTACTCAACATTGTGTCATAAGCTACATGGGAAAAGGATCCAAAGAAGACTAGATACGTGTTTATGTGTAAAAGAGCCACATCTTTCACACCTACAACAAGCAAAACATTGTAATCAAACTTGCTGTGAGAAACAATAAACATTGAATTAAAAAACGAACAAGTCAGTCGTGAGGCACAAACATAAGGGGCTTTTTCCTGGCACAGTCCATTCTAATTGACAACCGAGAATACGACTTCCACGGAGGCTCTGTTGCCCGAGTAACCAGGTTTGGTAAAGGAGACCTGCTGCCGCCTTGTGGCCGTTTCTCAAAACAGCAGCTTTAAACCCAGTGCTAATGGTCACTTGATATTCAAAATCATTGCAGGCCTATAAATGACACCTGCCCTCAAAAACGATTCTTGGGTCGTCAATCGAGGAAAAAAACTCAAAAGATGTGCACACTTCAAAACGACAATTTCAAGAGGCATATTTTGCGCACATTTTGTCTTCTCTTTCTTTCTTTCTCTTGTGATAAATAAAAGGGCATGGAAAAATGCTCAACATCAGGAATTAATAAAGCCATGCAAATCCAGTCGACAGAAACGTTCACCCACCGTCGTCAGAATGATCATCAGCCACAGAGTCTACAAAGAATAAATGCTCAAGGTGTTTTAGAGAACTCTGTGCCCTCTAGCGGCCGCTGGGACGTAACCTGGGAACAGCTAGTAGTGAGAACACCGTGGAGGTGCGTTGAATGGTAAAAATTGTGCTAACTGATGGGCCTATCTCCCGAGTAGACCAAAATCAAAAAGACACAGGCTGGCCGTCCTGCACTGCAGCAACATGTACCATCGCCAAGACTTGGAAGAAACCCAAATGTCCATCAACAGAACAATGCACCAAGAAGAAGGGGGCCCATGTGCACAATGGAACATGAGCCACGGAAGAGCATGCAACAGTGCCGCTGGCACCACCGTAGAAGGATCTAGAGATACCCACCCAAAAGGAAGTACGAAAGAAACCGAAATAGAAATATCCTATGACATCACTTATAGCTGTTACTTCAACATTGATACCCATGAAGTCATTTCCAAGAGAAGGCCGTGCATAGATGCAGAAAACCAACTATGCTTAACCAAGTGGAAAGGTGTAAGGAATGTATGAATTTGGATATGGGGGTTTACAGACATGTACTGATACATATGAAATATATAATCACAAAATACCTAAGGAATACCAGGAGAGGTCGACTCAACACTCTGTAATAACCTACACGGGAAAGGATCCAAAGATGAATAGATTGATACATACATATGATGAACCAGATGCAGTACACCTAGAACACACACCACATTTTTATCCAATTGGCTGTGATACTAGATAACAATTAAATTTTAAAAAACACACAAGAAGTAAGGAGATATAAGCTCTTGGGGGTTTGCCCTGACACACTGCACTCTCATTTGCAGCCTACTAACACAATTTCCAGGAAGCCTCTGTTGCAGGAAAACCCAGAGTTGGAAATGGAGAAATGCTGCCGCCTTGTGGCCGTTTCCCGCAAGAGCGGCTTCAAACGCATAGCTATGGGTCACTTAACATTCATAAGGACTCAGGCCTCTAAAAGACACCTGCCCTCAAAAAAAAAAAATGTCCTGAGCTCGGCCGTGGCCAAAAAAATTCAAAGCAGGCAAATGTGTCAAAGAGATAGTATGATAGAGGTAAGTTTTACTCACTCTTTATCAAAAAAAGGAAAATGGAGAAAAGCTCAACATCAGGAATCATCAGACTCCTCTAAGCTACAAAAAGCTTTCAGCTCACCCAAGTTAACTACCGTCAGCCAAAAGACTACAAACAATAAATGCTGAAGGGGTTTTAGAGAACTCTGTTCCCTCTGTCTGCGGAGGACATGTCTAGTTGTAACAGCCAATAATGAGAACAGAAAGGAGCTGCGTTTTCAATTAAAAATTGAGCCACCCTTCCATCCAGAACACCCACAGCCGAGCCTCTCACCTGAGAAGACGGGCTGCAAGAGCTGCACTCCACGAGTTTTCACAGTAGCCAAGACACCGAAGCAACCCAAATGTCCATCAACAGATGAATGGATAAGAAGAGCTGGTCCGTGGACACAGTGGACTATTAGCCATGGAAAACAAGGAAACACTGCTCTTTGAGGCACCCGAGATGAGCCTAGAGATCATCACAGAACATGAGTTAAGTCGGAAAGCAAAAGGCATACCGTATGACATCACCTATAGGCGTTATCTAACAGCTGACACAAATGAACATATTTCCACAAAGAAAGACACTCACAGACTTAGAAAGCAAACTAAGCTTATGTAAAATGAAAGGTGGGGGGAATGGATAAATTAAGATTAGTGTCACCATATGTGTACAAATACGTATTAAATATATATATCAAACAGACCGACCATATAGCAAGGGAGGTCACCAGAACACTCTGCAATAATTTACATGGGAAGAGGATCTGTACAAGAATATATATATATATATATATATAAAACGTACAAATGAACCAGATTCTGTACATATAGGACCAACAGTATTCTAATCATTACCCCGATTTAAACAAATTAAAAGAGCGAACAAGAAGTAATGTGACATACACTTCTGGGGTTTTTTCCTGGCACATTCCATTCTAATTGACAACCTGGGAACAGGACTTCCAGAAGGCTCTGCTGCCCTAGTAACCAGATGTGGGAATGTAGCAATGCTGACGCCTTGTGGCCGTTTCCCACAGCAGCAGCTTTAAAGTCAGTGCTAATGGTCACTCAATATTCACACCCATTGCAGGCTTGTAAATGACACCTGCCCTCCAAAACAAAATCCTGGGGTCGAAAATCGACCAAAAAAGTCCAAAGAGGGCAACCTTCCAAGAAGACAATTTCGAGAGGTTTATTGTACTCAGGGGGTTTTTTTTTCTGTTTTTGTTTAACAGAATAAAAAAAGGCGTGGAAAAATGCTGAACCTTAGGAATTATTAGACACGAAAATACACGTTACAAAAACCTATCATGTCACACGACTCAGCATGGCCAGCAGCAAAACTTCTGCAAACAAGAAATGCTGACGGGGTGGTGAAGAAATGCGTACCCTCGGTTCTAAGTGGGACGTGGTAAGAGCCCCTAAGGAAAACACAGTGGAGTTGCCTGGAAAGGGTCAACATTGAGCGACCGTTCAATCAAGCATAGCCACTGCTGGGTCTATCACCTGAGAGGATGAGAATCAAAAAGACACGGGCTGGCAATCCTGCAATCCAGCAATGTTTACCATAGCCAACACTTGGAAGCAATGAAAATGCCCAGCCACAGAGGAATGCAGAAAGGAGCAGTGGTCCATGGACACAATGGAAGAGTACTCCAGTGAAAAGTAGAAATTCCATTTTAAAAACAGATATAAGTAAGGAGACATCAGCTTTGGGGGGTTTCTCCAGACACATCCCACCGTCATTGATAACCAAGGAACACCACTGGCAGGAAGGCCTGTTTCACTAGTTACCAGAGTGGGAAACGCAGAAATGCTGCAGCCCTGTGGCCGTTACCTGCAACGGCAGCTTGAAAACCCGTGCTAATGGTCACTTCGTGTGCACAAGTCCTGGAGGGCTGTCAATGAAACCTGCCCTCAAAATGTCTTGAGGGAGGTAGTGGCCAAAATATTTCAAAAGGCGGCACATAGTTCAAGAATAGAATGTGATGAGGTAAGCTACACACACACAGTTTGAAGAAAAAAAGGGCATCCCTGAAAGCTCAATTTCAAGGCTTTATGAGACGCATGCAAATCCAACCACAGAGGTATGGGCTCACACCAGTCAGAAGAACCATCAGCAACAAGACTACCAACAATTCATGCTGAAGGGGTTGTGGAGAAGTGCATACCCTCTAGGTTAAGTGGGACTTTGCCGCCAGCCGCGGCGGGTCCTCAAAGTGTAGCAACAACCGACGAGAGGGGGTAGGGAACTGAACGCACCAAGGTATGGGATCAGAAGGGCACAAGCAACTGACGCTTGCAAGGCAAGTTTAATAACAAAGCATAGCCGTATATATACCCCTAAAGCAGGGAATTTGCTTCGTCACGCCTTATCGGCATCAGCTGGTTGGTTGGCTTCTCGGCTTAGTCACACCTTATCAGCATCAGCTGGTTGGTTGGCTGCTCGGCTTCTCCCTCAAAGGCACCAATTTCCCCTCCAGGGTTGCTTTTCCTAGCTTTAGGGAACAACCAGGGACTCCCAGTAACTGAGCAGGTCCCTGGAGCGATTTGGCCAAAGGCCATCTCCTTTTGTATGTTCATACCATAAAGTCCAGGATGCATACCAAGGAGAGTACAGTCGGGCCCTGAGGCTTAGGAGGGTCTTAGTGGCGCCTTCCTCAGAGGGCAATGCTCGCCACAGGACTTCACCTGGTAAGAGGCACTAATGGGAACAGAATGGAGGTGCCTTTACAAGGTAAACACTGAGTTACGATATGATCCAGCAGGCCCACTCGTGGGCCTATAACCTAAGAAAGAAGACAGAAGTGGAAAGACACAGGCAGGCAAATCTGCATTGCAGGAGTATTACAATAGCCAGGACATGGAAGCAAGCAGAAAGTCCATCAACAGATGAGTGGACAAAGAAGAACAGGGACCTGAACAGATGGAATATTAGCCAAGGAACAAAAGGAAACAATGCCATCAACAGCACCATCGGTGAGGCTAGAGTTCATCACGCACCTTGCAGTAAGTCACAGAGCGAAAGATACATAGCCTACGATATCACTTATAGGTGTTCCCTAAAAATTGATATCACTGAAGATATTTCCACAGAGAAAGGCAATCACAGATGCAATAAACAGATTTATGGTTCACCCATGGACAGGTGTGAGAATTGTGTACATTAGGAAATTGGGTTTAAGAGAGAGATACAAACACAGGTGAAATACAAAATCACCAAAGGCCTACGGAATACCAAGAGAAGAGTACTCAACATTGTGTCATAAGCTACATGGGAAAAGGATCCAAAGAAGACTAGATACGTGTTTATGTGTAAAAGAGCCACATCTTTCACACCTACAACAAGCAAAACATTGTAATCAAACTTGCTGTGAGAAACAATAAACATTGAATTAAAAAACGAACAAGTCAGTCGTGAGGCACAAACATAAGGGGCTTTTTCCTGGCACAGTCCATTCTAATTGACAACCGAGAATACGACTTCCACGGAGGCTCTGTTGCCCGAGTAACCAGGTTTGGTAAAGGAGACCTGCTGCCGCCTTGTGGCCGTTTCTCAAAACAGCAGCTTTAAACCCAGTGCTAATGGTCACTTGATATTCAAAATCATTGCAGGCCTATAAATGACACCTGCCCTCAAAAACGATTCTTGGGTCGTCAATCGAGGAAAAAAACTCAAAAGATGTGCACACTTCAAAACGACAATTTCAAGAGGCATATTTTGCGCACATTTTGTCTTCTCTTTCTTTCTTTCTCTTGTGATAAATAAAAGGGCATGGAAAAATGCTCAACATCAGGAATTAATAAAGCCATGCAAATCCAGTCGACAGAAACGTTCACCCACCGTCGTCAGAATGATCATCAGCCACAGAGTCTACAAAGAATAAATGCTCAAGGTGTTTTAGAGAACTCTGTGCCCTCTAGCGGCCGCTGGGACGTAACCTGGGAACAGCTAGTAGTGAGAACACCGTGGAGGTGCGTTGAATGGTAAAAATTGTGCTAACTGATGGGCCTATCTCCCGAGTAGACCAAAATCAAAAAGACACAGGCTGGCCGTCCTGCACTGCAGCAACATGTACCATCGCCAAGACTTGGAAGAAACCCAAATGTCCATCAACAGAACAATGCACCAAGAAGAAGGGGGCCCATGTGCACAATGGAACATGAGCCACGGAAGAGCATGCAACAGTGCCGCTGGCACCACCGTAGAAGGATCTAGAGATACCCACCCAAAAGGAAGTACGAAAGAAACCGAAATAGAAATATCCTATGACATCACTTATAGCTGTTACTTCAACATTGATACCCATGAAGTCATTTCCAAGAGAAGGCCGTGCATAGATGCAGAAAACCAACTATGCTTAACCAAGTGGAAAGGTGTAAGGAATGTATGAATTTGGATATGGGGGTTTACAGACATGTACTGATACATATGAAATATATAATCACAAAATACCTAAGGAATACCAGGAGAGGTCGACTCAACACTCTGTAATAACCTACACGGGAAAGGATCCAAAGATGAATAGATTGATACATACATATGATGAACCAGATGCAGTACACCTAGAACACACACCACATTTTTATCCAATTGGCTGTGATACTAGATAACAATTAAATTTTAAAAAACACACAAGAAGTAAGGAGATATAAGCTCTTGGGGGTTTGCCCTGACACACTGCACTCTCATTTGCAGCCTACTAACACAATTTCCAGGAAGCCTCTGTTGCAGGAAAACCCAGAGTTGGAAATGGAGAAATGCTGCCGCCTTGTGGCCGTTTCCCGCAAGAGCGGCTTCAAACGCATAGCTATGGGTCACTTAACATTCATAAGGACTCAGGCCTCTAAAAGACACCTGCCCTCAAAAAAAAAAAATGTCCTGAGCTCGGCCGTGGCCAAAAAAATTCAAAGCAGGCAAATGTGTCAAAGAGATAGTATGATAGAGGTAAGTTTTACTCACTCTTTATCAAAAAAAGGAAAATGGAGAAAAGCTCAACATCAGGAATCATCAGACTCCTCTAAGCTACAAAAAGCTTTCAGCTCACCCAAGTTAACTACCGTCAGCCAAAAGACTACAAACAATAAATGCTGAAGGGGTTTTAGAGAACTCTGTTCCCTCTGTCTGCGGAGGACATGTCTAGTTGTAACAGCCAATAATGAGAACAGAAAGGAGCTGCGTTTTCAATTAAAAATTGAGCCACCCTTCCATCCAGAACACCCACAGCCGAGCCTCTCACCTGAGAAGACGGGCTGCAAGAGCTGCACTCCACGAGTTTTCACAGTAGCCAAGACACCGAAGCAACCCAAATGTCCATCAACAGATGAATGGATAAGAAGAGCTGGTCCGTGGACACAGTGGACTATTAGCCATGGAAAACAAGGAAACACTGCTCTTTGAGGCACCCGAGATGAGCCTAGAGATCATCACAGAACATCAGTTAAGTCGGAAAGCAAAAGGAATACCGTATGACATCACCTATAGGCGTTATCTAACAGCTGACACAAATGAACATATTTCCACAAAGAAAGACACTCACACACTTAGAAAACAAACTAAGCTTAAGTAAAATGAAAGGTGGGGGGAATGGATAAATTAAGATTAGTGTCACCATATGTGTACAAATACGTATTAAATATATATATCAAACAGATCGACCATATAGCAAGGGAGGTCACCAGAACACTCTGCAATAATTTACATGGGAAGAGGATCTGTACAAGAATATATATATATATATATATATATATATATATATATATATATATATATATATACATATAAAACGTACAAATGAACCAGATTCTGTACATATAGGACCAACAGTATTCTAATCATTACCCCGATTTAAACAAATTAAAAGAGCGAACAAGAAGTAATGTGACATACACTTCTGGGGTTTTTTCCTGGCACATTCCATTCTAATTGACAACCTGGGAACAGGACTTCCAGAAGGCTCTGCTGCCCTAGTAACCAGATGTGGGAATGTAGCAATGCTGACGCCTTGTGGCCGTTTCCCACAGCAGCAGCTTTAAAGTCAGTGCTAATGGTCACTCAATATTCACACCCATTGCAGGCTTGTAAATGACACCTGCCCTCCAAAACAAAATCCTGGGGTCGAAAATCGACCAAAAAAGTCCAAAGAGGGCAACCTTCCAAGAAGACAATTTCGAGAGGTTTATTGTACTCACGGTTTTTTTTTTCTGTTTTTGTTTAACAGAATAAAAAAAGGCGTGGAAAAATGCTGAACCTTAGGAATTATTAGACACGAAAATACACGTTACAAAAACCTATCATGTCACACGACTCAGCATGGCCAGCAGCAAAACTTCTGCAAACAAGAAATGCTGACGGGGTGGTGAAGAAATGCGTACCCTCGGTTCTAAGTGGGACGTGGTAAGAGCCCCTAAGGAAAACACAGTGGAGTTGCCTGGAAAGGGTCAACATTGAGCGACCGTTCAATCAAGCATAGCCACTGCTGGGTCTATCACCTGAGAGGATGAGAATCAAAAAGACACGGGCTGGCAATCCTGCAATCCAGCAATGTTTACCATAGCCAACACTTGGAAGCAATGAAAATGCCCAGCCACAGAGGAATGCAGAAAGGAGCAGTGGTCCATGGATACAATGGAAGAGTACTCCAGTGAAAAGTAGAAATTCCATTTTAAAAACAGATATAAGTAAGGAGACATCAGCTTTGGGGGGTTTCTCCAGACACATCCCACCGTCATTGATAACCGAGGAACACCACTGGCAGGAAGGTCTGTTTCACTAGTTACCAGAGTGGGAAACGCAGAAATGCTGCAGCCCTCTGGCCGTTACCTGCAACGGCAGCTTGAAAACCCGTGCTAATGGTCACTTCGTGTGCACAAGTCCTGGAGGGCTGTCAATGAAACCTGCCCTCAAAATGTCTTGAGGGAGGTAGTGGCCAAAATATTTCAAAAGGCGGCACATACGTCAAGAAAAGAATGTGATGAGGTAAGCTACACACACAGTTTGAAGAAAAAAAGGACATCCCTGAAAGCTCAACTTCAAGGCTTTATGAGACGCATGCAAATCCAACCACAGAGGTATCGGCTCACACCAGTCAGAAGAACCATCAGCAACAAGACTACCAACAATTCATGCTGAAGGGGTTGTGGAGAAGTGCATACCCTCTAGGTTAAGTGGGACTTTGCCGCCAGCCGCGGCGGGTCCTCAAAGTGTAGCAACAACCGACGAGAGGGGGTAGGGAACTGAACGCACCAAGGTATGGGATCAGAAGGGCACAAGCAACTGACGCTTGCAAGGCAAGTTTAATAACAAAGCCTAGCCGTATATATACCCCTAAAGCAGGGACTTTGCTTCGTCACGCCTTATCGGCATCAGCTGGTTGGTTGGCTTCTCGGCTTAGTCACACCTTATCAGCATCAGCTGGTTGGTTGGCTGCTCGGCTTCTCCCTCAAAGGCACCAATTTCCCCTCCAGGGTTGCTTTTCCTAGCTTTAGGGAACAACCAGGGACTCCCAGTAACTGAGCAGGTCCCTGGAGCGATTTGGCCAAAGGCCATCTCCTTTTGTATGTTCATACCATAAAGTCCAGGATGCATACCAAGGAGAGTACAGTCGGGCCCTGAGGCTTAGGAGGGTCTTAGTGGCGCCTTCCTCAGAGGGCAATGCTCGCCACAGGACTTCACCTGGTAAGAGGCACTAATGGGAACAGAATGGAGGTGCCTTTACAAGGTAAACACTGAGTTACGATATGATCCAGCAGGCCCACTCGTGGGCCTATAACCTAAGAAAGAAGACAGAAGTGGAAAGACACAGGCAGGCAAATCTGCATTGCAGGAGTATTACAATAGCCAGGACATGGAAGCAAGCAGAAAGTCCATCAACAGATGAGTGGACAAAGAAGAACAGGGACCTGAACAGATGGAATATTAGCCAAGGAACAAAAGGAAACAATGCCATCAACAGCACCATCGGTGAGGCTAGAGTTCATCACGCACCTTGCAGTAAGTCACAGAGCGAAAGATACATAGCCTACGATATCACTTATAGGTGTTCCCTAAAAATTGATATCACTGAAGATATTTCCACAGAGAAAGGCAATCACAGATGCAATAAACAGATTTATGGTTCACCCATGGACAGGTGTGAGAATTGTGTACATTAGGAAATTGGGTTTAAGAGAGAGATACAAACACAGGTGAAATACAAAATCACCAAAGGCCTACGGAATACCAAGAGAAGAGTACTCAACATTGTGTCATAAGCTACATGGGAAAAGGATCCAAAGAAGACTAGATACATGTTTATGTGTAAAAGAGCCACATCTTTCACACCCACAACAAGCAAAACATTGTAATCAAACTTGCTGTGAGAAACGATAAACATTGAATTAAAAAACGAACAAGTCAGTCGTGAGGCACAAACATAAGGGGCTTTTTCCTGGCACAGTCCATTCTAATTGACAACCTAGAATACGACTTCCACGGAGGCTCTGTTGCCCGAGTAACCAGGTTTGGTAAAGGAGACCTGCTGCCGCCTTGTGGCCGTTTCTCAAAACAGCAGCTTTAAACCCAGTGCTAATGGTCACTTGATATTCAAAATCATTGCAGGCCTATAAATGACACCTGCCCTCAAAAACGATTCTTGGGTCGTCCATCGAGGAAAACAACTCAAAAGACGTGCACATTTCAAAACGACAATTTCAAGAGGCATATTTTGTGCACATTTTGTCTTCTCTTTCTTTCTTTCTCTTGTGATAAATAAAAGGGCATGGAAAAATGCTCAACATCAGGAATTAATAAAGCCATGCAAATCCAGTCGACAGAAACGTTCACCCACCGTCGTCAGAATGATCATCAGCCACAGAGTCTACAAAGAATAAATGCTCAAGGTGTTTTAGAGAACTCTGTGCCCTCTAGCGGCCGCTGGGACGTAACCTGGTAACAGCTAGTAGTGAGAACACCGTGGAGGTGCGTTGAAAGGTAAAAATTGAGCTAACCTGTAATCGGGTAGGCCCACTGATGGGCCTATCTCCCGAGTAGACCAAAAGCAAAAAGACACAGGCTGGCCATCCTGCACTGCAGCAACATGTACCATAGCCAAGACTTGGAAGAAACCCAAATGTCCATCAACAGAACAATGCACCAAGAAGAAGGGGGCCCATGTGCACAATGGAACATGAGCCACGGAAGAGCATGCAACAGGTGCCTCTGGCACCACCGTAGAAGGATCTAGAGATACCCACCCAAAAGGAAGTACGAAAGAAACCGAAATAGAAATATCCTATGACATCACTTATAGCTGTTACTTCAACATTGATACCCATGAAGTCATTTCCAAGAGAAGGCCGTGCATAGATGCAGAAAACCAACTATGCTTAACCAAGTGGAAAGGTGTAAGGAATGTATGAATTTGGATATGGGGGTTTACAGACATGTACTGATACATATGAAATATATAATCACAAAATACCTAAGGAATACCAAGAGAGGTCGACTCAACACTCTGTAATAACCTACACGGGAAAGGATCCAAAGATGAATAGATTGACACATACATATGATGAACCAGATGCAGTACACCTAGAACACACACCACATTTTTATCCAATTGGCTGTGATACTAGATAACAATTAAATTTTAAAAAACACACAAGAAGTAAAGAGATATAAGCTCTTGGGGGTTTGCCCTTACACACTGCACTCTCATTTGCAGCCTACTAACACAATTTCCAGGAAGCCTCTGTTGCAGGAAAACCCAGAGTTGGAAATGGAGAAATGCTGCCGCCTTGTGGCCGTTTCCCGCAAGAGCGGCTTTAAACGGATAGCTATGGGTCACTTAACATTCACAAGGACTCCGGCCTCTAAAAGACACCTGCCCTCAAAAAAAAAAAAAAATGTCCTGAGCTCGGCAGTGGTGAAAAAAATTCAAAGCAGGCAAATGTGTCAAAGAGATAGTATGAAGAGGTAAGTTTTACTCACTCTTTATCAAAAAAGCAAAATGGAGAAAAGCTCAACCTCAGGAATGATCAGACTCCTCTAAGCTACAAAAAGCTTTCAGCTCACCCAAGTTAACTACCGTCAGCCAAAAGACTACAAACAATAAATGCTGAAGGGGTTTTAGAGAACTCTGTTCCCTCTGTCTGCGGAGGACATGTCTAGTTGTAACAGCCAATAATGAGAACAGAAAGGAGCTGCGTTTTCAATTAAAAATTGAGCCACCCTTCCATCCAGAACACCCACAGCCGAGCCTCTCACCTGAGAAGACGGGCTGCAAGAGCTGCACTCCACGAGTTTTCACAGTAGCCAAGACACCGAAGCAACCCAAATGTCCATCAACAGATGAATGGATAAGAAGAGCTGGTCCGTGGACACAGTGGACTATTAGCCATGGAAAACAAGGAAACACTGCTCTTTGAGGCACCCGAGATGAGCCTAGAGATCATCACAGAACATCAGTTAAGTCGGAAAGCAAAAGGCATACCGTATGACATCACCTATAGGCGTTATCTAACAGCTGACACAAATGAACATATTTCCACAAAGAAAGACACTCACACACTTAGAAAACAAACTAAGCTTAAGTAAAGTGAAAGGTGGGGGGAATGGATAACTTAAGATTAGTGTCACCATATGTGTACAAATACGTATTAAATATATATATCAAACAGATCGACCATATAGCAAGGGAGGTCACCAGAACACTCTGCAATAATTTACATGGGAAGAGGATCTGTACAATTATATATATATATATATATATATATATATATATATATATATATATATACATATAAAACGTACAAATGAACCAGATTCTGTACATATAGGACCAACAGTATTCTAATCATTACCCCGATTTAAACAAATTAAAAGAGCGAACAAGAAGTAATGTGACATACACTTCTGGGGTTTTTTCCTGGCACATTCCATTCTAATTGACAACCTGGGAACAGGACTTCCAGAAGGCTCTGCTGCCCTAGTAACCAGATGTGGGAATGTAGCAATGCTGACGCCTTGTGGCCGTTTCCCACAGCAGCAGCTTTAAAGTCAGTGCTAATGGTCACTCAATATTCACACCCATTGCAGGCTTGTAAATGACACCTGCCCTCCAAAACAAAATCCTGGGGTCGAAAATCGACCAAAAAAGTCGAAAGAGGGCAACCGTCCAAGAAGACAATTTCGAGAGGTTTATTGTACTCACGGTTTTTTTTTTTCTGTTTTTGTTTAACAGAATAAAAAAAGGCGTGGAAAAATGCTGAACCTTAGGAATTATTAGACACGAAAATACACGTTACAAAAACCTATCATGTCACACGACTCAGCATGGCCAGCAGCAAAACTTCTGCAAACAAGAAATGCTGACGGGGTGGTGAAGAAATACGTACACTCGGTTCTAAGTGGGACGTGGTAAGAGCCCCTAAGGAAAACACAGTGGAGTTGCCTGGAAAGGGTCAACATTGAGCGACCGTTCAATCAAGCATAGCCACTGCTGGGTCTATCACCTGAGAGGATGAGAATCAAAAAGACACGGGCTGGCAATCCTGCAATCCAGCAATGTTTACCATAGCCAACACTTGGAAGCAATGAAAATGCCCAGCCACAGAGGAATGCAGAAAGGAGCAGTGGTCCATGGACACAATGGAAGAGTACTCCAGTGAAAAGTAGAAATTCCATTTTAAAAACAGATATAAGTAAGGAGACATCAGCTTTGGGGGGTTTCTCCAGACACATCCCACCGTCATTGATAACCGAGGAACACCACTGGCAGGAAGGTCTGTTTCACTAGTTACCAGAGTGGGAAACGCAGAAATGCTGCAGCCCTCTGGCCGTTACCTGCAACGGCAGCTTGAAAACCCGTGCTAATGGTCACTTCGTGTGCACAAGTCCTGGAGGGCTGTCAATGAAACCTGCCCTCAAAATGTCTTGAGGGAGGTAGTGGCCAAAATATTTCAAAAGGCGGCACATACGTCAAGAAAAGAATGTGATGAGGTAAGCTACACACACAGTTTGAAGAAAAAAAGGACATCCCTGAAAGCTCAATTTCAAGGCTTTATGAGACGCATGCAAATCCAACCACAGAGGTATCGGCTCACACCAGTCAGAAGAACCATCAGCAACAAGACTACCAACAATTCATGCTGAAGGGGTTGTGGAGAAGTGCATACCCTCTAGGTTAAGTGGGACTTTGCCGCCAGCCGCGGCGGGTCCTCAAAGTGTAGCAACAACCGACGAGAGGGGGTAGGGAACTGAACGCACCAAGGTATGGGATCAGAAGGGCACAAGCAACTGACGCTTGCAAGGCAAGTTTAATAACAAAGCATAGCCGTATATATACCCCTAAAGCAGGGACTTTGCTTCGTCACGCCTTATCGGCATCAGCTGGTTGGTTGGCTTCTCGGCTTAGTCACACCTTATCAGCATCAGCTGGTTGGTTGGCTGCTCGGCTTCTCCCTCAAAGGCACCAATTTCCCCTCCAGGGTTGCTTTTCCTAGCTTTAGGGAACAACCAGGGACTCCCAGTAACTGAGCAGGTCCCTGGAGCGATTTGGCCAAAGGCCATCTCCTTTTGTATGTTCATACCATAAAGTCCAGGATGCATACCAAGGAGAGTACAGTCGGGCCCTGAGGCTTAGGAGGGTCTTAGTGGCGCCTTCCTCAGAGGGCAATGCTCGCCACAGGACTTCACCTGGTAAGAGGCACTAATGGGAACAGAATGGAGGTGCCTTTACAAGGTAAACACTGAGTTACGATATGATCCAGCAGGCCCACTCGTGGGCCTATAACCTAAGAAAGAAGACAGAAGTGGAAAGACACAGGCAGGCAAATCTGCATTGCAGGAGTATTACAATAGCCAGGACATGGAAGCAAGCAGAAAGTCCATCAACAGATGAGTGGACAAAGAAGAACAGGGACCTGAACAGATGGAATATTAGCCAAGGAACAAAAGGAAACAATGCCATCAACAGCACCATCGGTGAGGCTAGAGTTCATCACGCACCTTGCAGTAAGTCACAGAGCGAAAGATACATAGCCTACAATATCACTTATAGGTGTTCCCTAAAAATTGATATCACTGAAGATATTTCCACAGAGAAAGGCAATCACAGATGCAATAAACAGATTTATGGTTCACCCATGGACAGGTGTGAGAATTGTGTACATTAGGAAATTGGGTTTAAGAGAGGGATACAAACACAGGTGAAATACAAAATCACCAAAGGCCTACGGAATACCAAGAGAAGAGTACTCAACATTGTGTCATAAGCTACATGGGAAAAGGATCCAAAGAAGACTAGATACATGTTTATGTGTAAAAGAGCCACATCTTTCACACCCACAACAAGCAAAACATTGTAATCAAACTTGCTGTGAGAAACAATAAACATTGAATTAAAAAACGAACAAGTCAGTCGTGAGGCACAAACATAAGGGGCTTTTTCCTGGCACAGTCCATTCTAATTGACAACCTAGAATACGACTTCCACGGAGGCTCTGTTGCCCGAGTAACCAGGTTTGGTAAAGGAGACCTGCTGCCGCCTTGTGGCCGTTTCTCAAAACAGCAGCTTTAAACCCAGTGCTAATGGTCACTTGATATTCAAAATCATTGCAGGCCTATAAATGACACCTGCCCTCAAAAACGATTCTTGGGTCGTCCATCGAGGAAAACAACTCAAAAGACGTGCACATTTCAAAACGACAATTTCAAGAGGCATATTTTGTGCACATTTTGTCTTCTCTTTCTTTCTTTCTCTTGTGATAAATAAAAGGGCATGGAAAAATGCTCAACATCAGGAATTAATAAAGCCATGCAAATCCAGTCGACAGAAACGTTCACCCACCGTCGTCAGAATGATCATCAGCCACAGAGTCTACAAAGAATAAATGCTCAAGGTGTTTTAGAGAACTCTGTGCCCTCTAGCGGCCGCTGGGACGTAACCTGGTAACAGCTAGTAGTGAGAACACCGTGGAGGTGCGTTGAAAGGTAAAAATTGAGCTAACCTGTAATCGGGTAGGCCCACTGATGGGCCTATCTCCCGAGTAGACCAAAATCAAAAAGACACAGGCTGGCCATCCTGCACTGCAGCAACATGTACCATAGCCAAGACTTGGAAGAAACCCAAATGTCCATCAACAGAACAATGCACCAAGAAGAAGGGGGCCCATGCGCACAATGGAACATGAGCCACGGAAGAGCATGCAACAGTGCCGCTGGCACCACCGTAGAAGGATCTAGAGATACCCACCCAAAAGGAAGTACGAAAGAAACCGAAATAGAAATATCCTATGACATCACTTATAGCTGTTACTTCAACATTGATACCCATGAAGTCATTTCCAAGAGAAGGCCGTGCATAGATGCAGAAAACCAACTATGCTTAACCAAGTGGAAAGGTGTAAGGAATGTATGAATTTGGATATGGGGGTTTACAGACATGTACTGATACATATGAAATATATAATCACAAAATACCTAAGGAATACCAAGAGAGGTCGACTCAACACTCTGTAATAACCTACACGGGAAAGGATCCAAAGATGAATAGATTGACACATACATATGATGAACCAGATGCAGTACACCTAGAACACACACCACAATTTTATCCAATTGGCTGTGATACTAGATAACAATTAAATTTTAAAAAACACACAAGAAGTAAGGAGATATAAGCTCTTGGGGGTTTGCCCTGACACACTGCACTCTCATTTGCAGCCTACTAACACAATTTCCAGGAAGCCTCTGTTGCAGGAAAACCCAGAGTTGGAAATGGAGAAATGCTGCCGCCTTGTGGCCGTTTCCCGCAAGAGCGGCTTTAAACGGATAGCTATGGGTCACTTAACATTCACAAGGACTCCGGCCTCTAAAAGACACCTGCCCTCAAAAAAAAAAAAATGTCCTGAGCTCGGCAGTGGTGAAAAAAATTCAAAGCAGGCAAATGTGTCAAAGAGATAGTATGAAGAGGTAAGTTTTACTCACTCTTTATCAAAAAAGCAAAATGGAGAAAAGCTCAACCTCAGGAATGATCAGACTCCTCTAAGCTACAAAAAGCTTTCAGCTCACCCAAGTTAACTACCGTCAGCCAAAAGACTACAAACAATAAATGCTGAAGGGGTTTTAGAGAACTCTGTTCCCTCTGTCTGCGGAGGACATGTCTAGTTGTAACAGCCAATAATGAGAACAGAAAGGAGCTGCGTTTTCAATTAAAAATTGAGCCACCCTTCCATCCAGAACACCCACAGCCGAGCCTCTCACCTGAGAAGACGGGCTGCAAGAGCTGCACTCCACGAGTTTTCACAGTAGCCAAGACACCGAAGCAACCCAAATGTCCATCAACAGATGAATGGATAAGAAGAGCTGGTCCGTGGACACAGTGGACTATTAGCCATGGAAAACAAGGAAACACTGCTCTTTGAGGCACCCGAGATGAGCCTAGAGATCATCACAGAACATGAGTTAAGTCGGAAAGCAAAAGGCATACCGTATGACATCACCTATAGGCGTTATCTAACAGCTGACACAAATGAACATATTTCCACAAAGAAAGACACTCACACACTTAGAAAACAAACTAAGCTTAAGTAAAATGAAAGGTGGGGGGAATGGATAACTTAAGATTAGTGTCACCATATGTGTACAAATACGTATTAAATATATATATCAAACAGACCGACCATATAGCAAGGGAGGTCACCAGAACACTCTGCAATAATTTACATGGGAAGAGGATCTGTACAAGAATATATATATATATATATATATATATATATATATATACATATAAAACGTACAAATGAACCAGATTCTGTACATATAGGACCAACAGTATTCTAATCATTACCCCGATTTAAACAAATTAAAAGAGCGAACAAGAAGTAATGTGACATACACTTCTGGGGTTTTTTCCTGGCACATTCCATTCTAATTGACAACCTGGGAACAGGACTTCCAGAAGGCTCTGCTGCCCTAGTAACCAGATGTGGGAATGTAGCAATGCTGACGCCTTGTGGCCGTTTCCCACAGCAGCAGCTTTAAAGTCAGTGCTAATGGTCACTCAATATTCACACCCATTGCAGGCTTGTAAATGACACCTGCCCTCCAAAACAAAATCCTGGGGTCGAAAATCGACCAAAAAAGTCGAAAGAGGGCAACCTTCCAAGAAGACAATTTCGAGAGGTTTATTGTACTCACGGTTTTTTTTTTTCTGTTTTTGTTTAACAGAATAAAAAAAGGCGTGGAAAAATGCTGAACCTTAGGAATTATTAGACACGAAAATACACGTTACAAAAACCTATCATGTCACACGACTCAGCATGGCCAGCAGCAAAACTTCTGCAAACAAGAAATGCTGACGGGGTGGTGAAGAAATGCGTACCCTCGGTTCTAAGTGGGACGTGGTAAGAGCCCCTAAGGAAAACACAGTGGAGTTGCCTGGAAAGGGTCAACATTGAGCGACCGTTCAATCAAGCATAGCCACTGCTGGGTCTATCACCTGAGAGGATGAGAATCAAAAAGACACGGGCTGGCAATCCTGCAATCCAGCAATGTTTACCATAGCCAACACTTGGAAGCAATGAAAATGCCCAGCCACAGAGGAATGCAGAAAGGAGCAGTGGTCCATGGACACAATGGAAGAGTACTCCAGTGAAAAGTAGAAATTCCATTTTAAAAACAGATATAAGTAAGGAGACATCAGCTTTGGGGGGTTTCTCCAGACACATCCCACCGTCATTGATAACCGAGGAACACCACTGGCAGGAAGGTCTGTTTCACTAGTTACCAGAGTGGGAAACGCAGAAATGCTGCAGCCCTCTGGCCGTTACCTGCAACGGCAGCTTGAAAACCCGTGCTAATGGTCACTTCGTGTGCACAAGTCCTGGAGGGCTGTCAATGAAACCTGCCCTCAAAATGTCTTGAGGGAGGTAGTGGCCAAAATATTTCAAAAGGCGGCACATACGTCAAGAAAAGAATGTGATGAGGTAAGCTACACACACAGTTTGAAGAAAAAAAGGACATCCCTGAAAGCTCAATTTCAAGGCTTTATGAGACGCATGCAAATCCAACCACAGAGGTATCGGCTCACACCAGTCAGAAGAACCATCAGCAACAAGACTACCAACAATTCATGCTGAAGGGGTTGTGGAGAAGTGCATACCCTCTAGGTTAAGTGGGACTTTGCCGCCAGCCGCGGCGGGTCCTCAAAGTGTAGCAACAACCGACGAGAGGGGGTAGGGAACTGAACGCACCAAGGTATGGGATCAGAAGGGCACAAGCAACTGACGCTTGCAAGGCAAGTTTAATAACAAAGCCTAGCCGTATATATACCCCTAAAGCAGGGACTTTGCTTCGTCACGCCTTATCGGCATCAGCTGGTTGGTTGGCTTCTCGGCTTAGTCACACCTTATCAGCATCAGCTGGTTGGTTGGCTGCTCGGCTTCTCCCTCAAAGGCACCAATTTCCCCTCCAGGGTTGCTTTTCCTAGCTTTAGGGAACAACCAGGGACTCCCAGTAACTGAGCAGGTCCCTGGAGCGATTTGGCCAAAGGCCATCTCCTTTTGTATGTTCATACCATAAAGTCCAGGATGCATACCAAGGAGAGTACAGTCGGGCCCTGAGGCTTAGGAGGGTCTTAGTGGCGCCTTCCTCAGAGGGCAATGCTCGCCACAGGACTTCACCTGGTAAGAGGCACTAATGGGAACAGAATGGAGGTGCCTTTACAAGGTAAACACTGAGTTACGATATGATCCAGCAGGCCCACTCGTGGGCCTATAACCTAAGAAAGAAGACAGAAGTGGAAAGACACAGGCAGGCAAATCTGCATTGCAGGAGTATTACAATAGCCAGGACATGGAAGCAAGCAGAAAGTCCATCAACAGATGAGTGGACAAAGAAGAACAGGGACCTGAACAGATGGAATATTAGCCAAGGAACAAAAGGAAACAATGCCATCAACAGCACCATCGGTGAGGCTAGAGTTCATCACGCACCTTGCAGTAAGTCACAGAGCGAAAGATACATAGCCTACGATATCACTTATAGGTGTTCCCTAAAAATTGATATCACTGAAGATATTTCCACAGAGAAAGGCAATCACAGATGCAATAAACAGATTTATGGTTCACCCATGGACAGGTGTGAGAATTGTGTACATTAGGAAATTGGGTTTAAGAGAGGGATACAAACACAGGTGAAATACAAAATCACCAAAGGCCTACGGAATACCAAGAGAAGAGTACTCAACATTGTGTCATAAGCTACATGGGAAAAGGATCCAAAGAAGACTAGATACATGTTTATGTGTAAAAGAGCCACATCTTTCACACCCACAACAAGCAAAACATTGTAATCAAACTTGCTGTGAGAAACAATAAACATTGAATTAAAAAACGAACAAGTCAGTCGTGAGGCACAAACATAAGGGGCTTTTTCCTGGCACAGTCCATTCTAATTGACAACCTAGAATACGACTTCCACGGAGGCTCTGTTGCCCGAGTAACCAGGTTTGGTAAAGGAGACCTGCTGCCGCCTTGTGGCCGTTTCTCAAAACAGCAGCTTTAAACCCAGTGCTAATGGTCACTTGATATTCAAAATCATTGCAGGCCTATAAATGACACCTGCCCTCAAAAACGATTCTTGGGTCGTCCATCGAGGAAAACAACTCAAAAGACGTGCACATTTCAAAACGACAATTTCAAGAGGCATATTTTGTGCACATTTTGTCTTCTCTTTCTTTCTTTCTCTTGTGATAAATAAAAGGGCATGGAAAAATGCTCAACATCAGGAATTAATAAAGCCATGCAAATCCAGTCGACAGAAACGTTCACCCACCGTCGTCAGAATGATCATCAGCCACAGAGTCTACAAAGAATAAATGCTCAAGGTGTTTTAGAGAACTCTGTGCCCTCTAGCGGCCGCTGGGACGTAACCTGGTAACAGCTAGTAGTGAGAACACCGTGGAGGTGCGTTGAAAGGTAAAAATTGAGCTAACCTGTAATCGGGTAGGCCCACTGATGGGCCTATCTCCCGAGTAGACCAAAATCAAAAAGACACAGGCTGGCCATCCTGCACTGCAGCAACATGTACCATAGCCAAGACTTGGAAGAAACCCAAATGTCCATCAACAGAACAATGCACCAAGAAGAAGGGGGCCCATGCGCACAATGGAACATGAGCCACGGAAGAGCATGCAACAGTGCCGCTGGCACCACCGTAGAAGGATCTAGAGATACCCACCCAAAAGGAAGTACGAAAGAAACCGAAATAGAAATATCCTATGACATCACTTATAGCTGTTACTTCAACATTGATACCCATGAAGTCATTTCCAAGAGAAGGCCGTGCATAGATGCAGAAAACCAACTATGCTTAACCAAGTGGAAAGGTGTAAGGAATGTATGAATTTGGATATGGGGGTTTACAGACATGTACTGATACATATGAAATATATAATCACAAAATACCTAAGGAATACCAGGAGAGGTCGACTCAACACTCTGTAATAACCTACAGGGGAAAGGATCCAAAGATGAATAGATTGACACATACATATGATGAACCAGATGCAGTACACCTAGAACACACACCACATTTTTATCCAATTGGCTGTGATACTAGATAACAATTAAATTTTAAAAAACACACAAGAAGTAAGGAGATATAAGCTCTTGGGGGTTTGCCCTGACACACTGCACTCTCATTTGCAGCCTACTAACACAATTTCCAGGAAGCCTCTGTTGCAGGAAAACCCAGAGTTGGAAATGGAGAAATGCTGCCGCCTTGTGGCCGTTTCCCGCAAGAGCGGCTTTAAACGGATAGCTATGGGTCACTTAACATTCACAAGGACTCCGGCCTCTAAAAGACACCTGCCCTCAAAAAAAAAAAAAAATGTCCTGAGCTCGGCAGTGGTGAAAAAAATTCAAAGCAGGCAAATGTGTCAAAGAGATAGTATGATAGAGGTAAGTTTTACTCACTCTTTATCAAAAAAGCAAAATGGAGAAAAGCTCAACCTCAGGAATGATCAGACTCCTCTAAGCTACAAAAAGCTTTCAGCTCACCCAAGTTAACTACCGTCAGCCAAAAGACTACAAACAATAAATGCTGAAGGGGTTTTAGAGAACTCTGTTCCCTCTGTCTGCGGAGGACATGTCTAGTTGTAACAGCCAATAATGAGAACAGAAAGGAGCTGCGTTTTCAATTAAAAATTGAGCCACCCTTCCATCCAGAACACCCACAGCCGAGCCTCTCACCTGAGAAGACGGGCTGCAAGAGCTGCACTCCACGAGTTTTCACAGTAGCCAAGACACCGAAGCAACCCAAATGTCCATCAACAGATGAATGGATAAGAAGAGCTGGTCCGTGGACACAGTGGACTATTAGCCATGGAAAACAAGGAAACACTGCTCTTTGAGGCACCCGAGATGAGCCTAGAGATCATCACAGAACATGAGTTAAGTCGGAAAGCAAAAGGCATACCGTATGACATCACCTATAGGCGTTATCTAACAGCTGACACAAATGAACATATTTCCACAAAGAAAGACACTCACAGACTTAGAAAGCAAACTAAGCTTATGTAAAATGAAAGGTGGGGGGAATGGATAAATTAAGATTAGTGTCACCATATGTGTACAAATACGTATTAAATATATATATCAAACAGACCGACCATATAGCAAGGGAGGTCACCAGAACACTCTGCAATAATTTACATGGGAAGAGGATCTGTACAAGAATATATATATATATATATATATATATATATATATATATACATATAAAACGTACAAATGAACCAGATTCTGTACATATAGGACCAACAGTATTCTAATCATTACCCCGATTTAAACAAATTAAAAGAGCGAACAAGAAGTAATGTGACATACACTTCTGGGGTTTTTTCCTGGCACATTCCATTCTAATTGACAACCTGGGAACAGGACTTCCAGAAGGCTCTGCTGCCCTAGTAACCAGATGTGGGAATGTAGCAATGCTGACGCCTTGTGGCCGTTTCCCACAGCAGCAGCTTTAAAGTCAGTGCTAATGGTCACTCAATATTCACACCCATTGCAGGCTTGTAAATGACACCTGCCCTCCAAAACAAAATCCTGGGGTCGAAAATCGACCAAAAAAGTCCAAAGAGGGCAACCTTCCAAGAAGACAATTTCGAGAGGTTTATTGTACTCAGGGGTTTTTTTTTTCTGTTTTTGTTTAACAGAATAAAAAAAGGCGTGGAAAAATGCTGAACCTTAGGAATTATTAGACACGAAAATACACGTTACAAAAACCTATCATGTCACACGACTCAGCATGGCCAGCAGCAAAACTTCTGCAAACAAGAAATGCTGACGGGGTGGTGAAGAAATGCGTACCCTCGGTTCTAAGTGGGACGTGGTAAGAGCCCCTAAGGAAAACACAGTGGAGTTGCCTGGAAAGGGTCAACATTGAGCGACCGTTCAATCAAGCATAGCCACTGCTGGGTCTATCACCTGAGAGGATGAGAATCAAAAAGACACGGGCTGGCAATCCTGCAATCCAGCAATGTTTACCATAGCCAACACTTGGAAGCAATGAAAATGCCCAGCCACAGAGGAATGCAGAAAGGAGCAGTGGTCCATGGACACAATGGAAGAGTACTCCAGTGAAAAGTAGAAATTCCATTTTAAAAACAGATATAAGTAAGGAGACATCAGCTTTGGGGGGTTTCTCCAGACACATCCCACCGTCATTGATAACCAAGGAACACCACTGGCAGGAAGGTCTGTTTCACTAGTTACCAGAGTGGGAAACGCAGAAATGCTGCAGCCCTGTGGCCGTTACCTGCAACGGCAGCTTGAAAACCCGTGCTAATGGTCACTTCGTGTGCACAAGTCCTGGAGGGCTGTCAATGAAACCTGCCCTCAAAATGTCTTGAGGGAGGTAGTGGCCAAAATATTTCAAAAGGCGGCACATACTTCAAGAAAAGAATGTGATGAGGTAAGCTACACACACAGTTTGAAGAAAAAAAGGGCATCCCTGAAAGCTCAATTTCAAGGCTTTATGAGACGCATGCAAATCCAACCACAGAGGTATCGGCTCACACCAGTCAGAAGAACCATCAGCAACAAGACTACCAACAATTCATGCTGAAGGGGTTGTGGAGAAGTGCATACCCTCTAGGTTAAGTGGGACTTTGCCGCCAGCCGCGGCGGGTCCTCAAAGTGTAGCAACAACCGACGAGAGGGGGTAGGGAACTGAACGCACCAAGGTATGGGATCAGAAGGGCACAAGCAACTGACGCTTGCAAGGCAAGTTTAATAACAAAGCCTAGCCGTATATATACCCCTAAAGCAGGGACTTTGCTTCGTCACGCCTTATCGGCATCAGCTGGTTGGTTGGCTTCTCGGCTTAGTCACACCTTATCAGCATCAGCTGGTTGGTTGGCTGCTCGGCTTCTCCCTCAAAGGCACCAATTTCCCCTCCAGGGTTGCTTTTCCTAGCTTTAGGGAACAACCAGGGACTCCCAGTAACTGAGCAGGTCCCTGGAGCGATTTGGCCAAAGACCATCTCCTTTTGTATGTTCATACCATAAAGTCCAGGATGCATACCAAGGAGAGTACAGTCGGGCCCTGAGGCTTAGGAGGGTCTTAGTGGCGCCTTCCTCAGAGGGCAATGCTCGCCACAGGACTTCACCTGGTAAGAGGCACTAATGGGAACAGAATGGAGGTGCCTTTACAAGGTAAACACTGAGTTACGATATGATCCAGCAGGCCCACTCGTGGGCCTATAACCTAAGAAAGAAGACAGAAGTGGAAAGACACAGGCAGGCAAATCTGCATTGCAGGAGTATTACAATAGCCAGGACATGGAAGCAAGCAGAAAGTCCATCAACAGATGAGTGGACAAAGAAGAACAGGGACCTGAACAGATGGAATATTAGCCAAGGAACAAAAGGAAACAATGCCATCAACAGCACCATCGGTGAGGCTAGAGTTCATCACGCACCTTGCAGTAAGTCACAGAGCGAAAGATACATAGCCTACGATATCACTTATAGGTGTTCCCTAAAAATTGATATCACTGAAGATATTTCCACAGAGAAAGGCAATCACAGATGCAATAAACAGATTTATGGTTCACCCATGGACAGGTGTGAGAATTGTGTACATTAGGAAATTGGGTTTAAGAGAGAGATACAAACACAGGTGAAATACAAAATCACCAAAGGCCTACGGAATACCAAGAGAAGAGTACTCAACATTGTGTCATAAGCTACATGGGAAAAGGATCCAAAGAAGACTAGATACGTGTTTATGTGTAAAAGAGCCACATCTTTCACACCTACAACAAGCAAAACATTGTAATCAAACTTGCTGTGAGAAACAATAAACATTGAATTAAAAAACGAACAAGTCAGTCGTGAGGCACAAACATAAGGGGCTTTTTCCTGGCACAGTCCATTCTAATTGACAACCGAGAATACGACTTCCACGGAGGCTCTGTTGCCCGAGTAACCAGGTTTGGTAAAGGAGACCTGCTGCCGCCTTGTGGCCGTTTCTCAAAACAGCAGCTTTAAACCCAGTGCTAATGGTCACTTGATATTCAAAATCATTGCAGGCCTATAAATGACACCTGCCCTCAAAAACGATTCTTGGGTCGTCAATCGAGGAAAAAAACTCAAAAGATGTGCACACTTCAAAACGACAATTTCAAGAGGCATATTTTGCGCACATTTTGTCTTCTCTTTCTTTCTTTCTCTTGTGATAAATAAAAGGGCATGGAAAAATGCTCAACATCAGGAATTAATAAAGCCATGCAAATCCAGTCGACAGAAACGTTCACCCACCGTCGTCAGAATGATCATCAGCCACAGAGTCTACAAAGAATAAATGCTCAAGGTGTTTTAGAGAACTCTGTGCCCTCTAGCGGCCGCTGGGACGTAACCTGGGAACAGCTAGTAGTGAGAACACCGTGGAGGTGCGTTGAATGGTAAAAATTGTGCTAACTGATGGGCCTATCTCCCGAGTAGACCAAAATCAAAAAGACACAGGCTGGCCGTCCTGCACTGCAGCAACATGTACCATCGCCAAGACTTGGAAGAAACCCAAATGTCCATCAACAGAACAATGCACCAAGAAGAAGGGGGCCCATGTGCACAATGGAACATGAGCCACGGAAGAGCATGCAACAGTGCCGCTGGCACCACCGTAGAAGGATCTAGAGATACCCACCCAAAAGGAAGTACGAAAGAAACCGAAATAGAAATATCCTATGACATCACTTATAGCTGTTACTTCAACATTGATACCCATGAAGTCATTTCCAAGAGAAGGCCGTGCATAGATGCAGAAAACCAACTATGCTTAACCAAGTGGAAAGGTGTAAGGAATGTATGAATTTGGATATGGGGGTTTACAGACATGTACTGATACATATGAAATATATAATCACAAAATACCTAAGGAATACCAGGAGAGGTCGACTCAACACTCTGTAATAACCTACACGGGAAAGGATCCAAAGATGAATAGATTGATACATACATATGATGAACCAGATGCAGTACACCTAGAACACACACCACATTTTTATCCAATTGGCTGTGATACTAGATAACAATTAAATTTTAAAAAACACACAAGAAGTAAGGAGATATAAGCTCTTGGGGGTTTGCCCTGACACACTGCACTCTCATTTGCAGCCTACTAACACAATTTCCAGGAAGCCTCTGTTGCAGGAAAACCCAGAGTTGGAAATGGAGAAATGCTGCCGCCTTGTGGCCGTTTCCCGCAAGAGCGGCTTCAAACGCATAGCTATGGGTCACTTAACATTCATAAGGACTCAGGCCTCTAAAAGACACCTGCCCTCAAAAAAAAAAAATGTCCTGAGCTCGGCCGTGGCCAAAAAAATTCAAAGCAGGCAAATGTGTCAAAGAGATAGTATGATAGAGGTAAGTTTTACTCACTCTTTATCAAAAAAAGGAAAATGGAGAAAAGCTCAACATCAGGAATCATCAGACTCCTCTAAGCTACAAAAAGCTTTCAGCTCACCCAAGTTAACTACCGTCAGCCAAAAGACTACAAACAATAAATGCTGAAGGGGTTTTAGAGAACTCTGTTCCCTCTGTCTGCGGAGGACATGTCTAGTTGTAACAGCCAATAATGAGAACAGAAAGGAGCTGCGTTTTCAATTAAAAATTGAGCCACCCTTCCATCCAGAACACCCACAGCCGAGCCTCTCACCTGAGAAGACGGGCTGCAAGAGCTGCACTCCACGAGTTTTCACAGTAGCCAAGACACCGAAGCAACCCAAATGTCCATCAACAGATGAATGGATAAGAAGAGCTGGTCCGTGGACACAGTGGACTATTAGCCATGGAAAACAAGGAAACACTGCTCTTTGAGGCACCCGAGATGAGCCTAGAGATCATCACAGAACATCAGTTAAGTCGGAAAGCAAAAGGAATACCGTATGACATCACCTATAGGCGTTATCTAACAGCTGACACAAATGAACATATTTCCACAAAGAAAGACACTCACACACTTAGAAAACAAACTAAGCTTAAGTAAAATGAAAGGTGGGGGGAATGGATAAATTAAGATTAGTGTCACCATATGTGTACAAATACGTATTAAATATATATATCAAACAGACCGACCATATAGCAAGGGAGGTCACCAGAACACTCTGCAATAATTTACATGGGAAGAGGATCTGTACAAGAATATATATATATATATATATATATATACATATAAAACGTACAAATGAACCAGATTCTGTACATATAGGACCAACAGTATTCTAATCATTACCCCGATTTAAACAAATTAAAAGAGCGAACAAGAAGTAATGTGACATACACTTCTGGGGTTTTTTCCTGGCACATTCCATTCTAATTGACAACCTGGGAACAGGACTTCCAGAAGGCTCTGCTGCCCTAGTAACCAGATGTGGGAATGTAGCAATGCTGACGCCTTGTGGCCGTTTCCCACAGCAGCAGCTTTAAAGTCAGTGCTAATGGTCACTCAATATTCACACCCATTGCAGGCTTGTAAATGACACCTGCCCTCCAAAACAAAATCCTGGGGTCGAAAATCGACCAAAAAAGTCCAAAGAGGGCAACCTTCCAAGAAGACAATTTCGAGAGGTTTATTGTACTCACGGTTTTTTTTTTCTGTTTTTGTTTAACAGAATAAAAAAAGGCGTGGAAAAATGCTGAACCTTAGGAATTATTAGACACGAAAATACACGTTACAAAAACCTATCATGTCACACGACTCAGCATGGCCAGCAGCAAAACTTCTGCAAACAAGAAATGCTGACGGGGTGGTGAAGAAATGCGTACCCTCGGTTCTAAGTGGGACGTGGTAAGAGCCCCTAAGGAAAACACAGTGGAGTTGCCTGGAAAGGGTCAACATTGAGCGACCGTTCAATCAAGCATAGCCACTGCTGGGTCTATCACCTGAGAGGATGAGAATCAAAAAGACACGGGCTGGCAATCCTGCAATCCAGCAATGTTTACCATAGCCAACACTTGGAAGCAATGAAAATGCCCAGCCACAGAGGAATGCAGAAAGGAGCAGTGGTCCATGGACACAATGGAAGAGTACTCCAGTGAAAAGTAGAAATTCCATTTTAAAAACAGATATAAGTAAGGAGACATCAGCTTTGGGGGGTTTCTCCAGACACATCCCACCGTCATTGATAACCGAGGAACACCACTGGCAGGAAGGTCTGTTTCACTAGTTACCAGAGTGGGAAACGCAGAAATGCTGCAGCCCTCTGGCCGTTACCTGCAACGGCAGCTTGAAAACCCGTGCTAATGGTCACTTCGTGTGCACAAGTCCTGGAGGGCTGTCAATGAAACCTGCCCTCAAAATGTCTTGAGGGAGGTAGTGGCCAAAATATTTCAAAAGGCGGCACATACGTCAAGAAAAGAATGTGATGAGGTAAGCTACACACACAGTTTGAAGAAAAAAAGGACATCCCTGAAAGCTCAATTTCAAGGCTTTATGAGACGCATGCAAATCCAACCACAGAGGTATCGGCTCACACCAGTCAGAAGAACCATCAGCAACAAGACTACCAACAATTCATGCTGAAGGGGTTGTGGAGAAGTGCATACCCTCTAGGTTAAGTGGGACTTTGCCGCCAGCCGCGGCGGGTCCTCAAAGTGTAGCAACAACCGACGAGAGGGGGTAGGGAACTGAACGCACCAAGGTATGGGATCAGAAGGGCACAAGCAACTGACGCTTGCAAGGCAAGTTTAATAACAAAGCCTAGCCGTATATATACCCCTAAAGCAGGGACTTTGCTTCGTCACGCCTTATCGGCATCAGCTGGTTGGTTGGCTTCTCGGCTTAGTCACACCTTATCAGCATCAGCTGGTTGGTTGGCTGCTCGGCTTCTCCCTCAAAGGCACCAATTTCCCCTCCAGGGTTGCTTTTCCTAGCTTTAGGGAACAACCAGGGACTCCCAGTAACTGAGCAGGTCCCTGGAGCGATTTGGCCAAAGGCCATCTCCTTTTGTATGTTCATACCATAAAGTCCAGGATGCATACCAAGGAGAGTACAGTCGGGCCCTGAGGCTTAGGAGGGTCTTAGTGGCGCCTTCCTCAGAGGGCAATGCTCGCCACAGGACTTCACCTGGTAAGAGGCACTAATGGGAACAGAATGGAGGTGCCTTTACAAGGTAAACACTGAGTTACGATATGATCCAGCAGGCCCACTCGTGGGCCTATAACCTAAGAAAGAAGACAGAAGTGGAAAGACACAGGCAGGCAAATCTGCATTGCAGGAGTATTACAATAGCCAGGACATGGAAGCAAGCAGAAAGTCCATCAACAGATGAGTGGACAAAGAAGAACAGGGACCTGAACAGATGGAATATTAGCCAAGGAACAAAAGGAAACAATGCCATCAACAGCACCATCGGTGAGGCTAGAGTTCATCACGCACCTTGCAGTAAGTCACAGAGCGAAAGATACATAGCCTACGATATCACTTATAGGTGTTCCCTAAAAATTGATATCACTGAAGATATTTCCACAGAGAAAGGCAATCACAGATGCAATAAACAGATTTATGGTTCACCCATGGACAGGTGTGAGAATTGTGTACATTAGGAAATTGGGTTTAAGAGAGAGATACAAACACAGGTGAAATACAAAATCACCAAAGGCCTACGGAATACCAAGAGAAGAGTACTCAACATTGTGTCATAAGCTACATGGGAAAAGGATCCAAAGAAGACTAGATACATGTTTATGTGTAAAAGAGCCACATCTTTCACACCCACAACAAGCAAAACATTGTAATCAAACTTGCTGTGAGAAACAATAAACATTGAATTAAAAAACGAACAAGTCAGTCGTGAGGCACAAACATAAGGGGCTTTTTCCTGGCACAGTCCATTCTAATTGACAACCTAGAATACGACTTCCACGGAGGCTCTGTTGCCCGAGTAACCAGGTTTGGTAAAGGAGACCTGCTGCCGCCTTGTGGCCATTTCTCAAAACAGCAGCTTTAAACCCAGTGCTAATGGTCACTTGATATTCAAAATCATTGCAGGCCTATAAATGACACCTGCCCTCAAAAACGATTCTTGGGTCGTCAATCGAGGAAAAAAACTCAAAAGACGTGCACATTTCAAAACGACAATTTCAAGAGGCATATTTTGTGCACATTTTTTCTTCTCTTTCTTTCTTTCTCTTGTGATAAATAAAAGGGCATGGAAAAATGCTCAACATCAGGAATTAATAAAGCCATGCAAATCCAGTCGACAGAAACGTTCACCCACCGTCGTCAGAATGATCATCAGCCACAGAGTCTACAAAGAATAAATGCTCAAGGTGTTTTAGAGAACTCTGTGCCCTCTAGCGGCCGCTGGGACGTAACCTGGTAACAGCTAGTAGTGAGAACACCGTGGAGGTGCGTTGAAAGGTAAAAATTGAGCTAACCTGTAATCGGGTAGGCCCACTGATGGGCCTATCTCCCGAGTAGACCAAAATCAAAAAGACACAGGCTGGCCATCCTGCACTGCAGCAACATGTACCATAGCCAAGACTTGGAAGAAACCCAAATGTCCATCAACAGAACAATGCACCAAGAAGAAGGGGGCCCATGTGCACAATGGAACATGAGCCACGGAAGAGCATGCAACAGTGCCGCTGGCACCACCGTAGAAGGATCTAGAGATACCCACCCAAAAGGAAGTACGAAAGAAACCGAAATAGAAATATCCTATGACATCACTTATAGCTGTTACTTCAACATTGATACCCATGAAGTCATTTCCAAGAGAAGGCCGTGCATAGATGCAGAAAACCAACTATGCTTAACCAAGTGGAAAGGTGTAAGGAATGTATGAATTTGGATATGGGGGTTTACAGACATGTACTGATACATATGAAATATATAATCACAAAATACCTAAGGAATACCAAGAGAGGTCGACTCAACACTCTGTAATAACCTACACGGGAAAGGATCCAAAGATGAATAGATTGACACATACATATGATGAACCAGATGCAGTACACCTAGAACACACACCACATTTTTATCCAATTGGCTGTGATACTAGATAACAATTAAATTTTAAAAAACACACAAGAAGTAAGGAGATATAAGCTCTTGGGGGTTTGCCCTTACACACTGCACTCTCATTTGCAGCCTACTAACACAATTTCCAGGAAGCCTCTGTTGCAGGAAAACCCAGAGTTGGAAATGGAGAAATGCTGCCGCCTTGTGGCCGTTTCCCGCAAGAGCGGCTTTAAACGGATAGCTATGGGTCACTTAACATTCACAAGGACTCCGGCCTCTAAAAGACACCTGCCCTCAAAAAAAAAAAAAAAATGTCCTGAGCTCGGCAGTGGTGAAAAAAATTCAAAGCAGGCAAATGTGTCAAAGAGATAGTATGAAGAGGTAAGTTTTACTCACTCTTTATCAAAAAAGCAAAATGGAGAAAAGCTCAACCTCAGGAATGATCAGACTCCTCTAAGCTACAAAAAGCTTTCAGCTCACCCAAGTTAACTACCGTCAGCCAAAAGACTACAAACAATAAATGCTGAAGGGGTTTTAGAGAACTCTGTTCCCTCTGTCTGCGGAGGACATGTCTAGTTGTAACAGCCAATAATGAGAACAGAAAGGAGCTGCGTTTTCAATTAAAAATTGAGCCACCCTTCCATCCAGAACACCCACAGCCGAGCCTCTCACCTGAGAAGACGGGCTGCAAGAGCTGCACTCCACGAGTTTTCACAGTAGCCAAGACACCGAAGCAACCCAAATGTCCATCAACAGATGAATGGATAAGAAGAGCTGGTCCGTGGACACAGTGGACTATTAGCCATGGAAAACAAGGAAACACTGCTCTTTGAGGCACCCGAGATGAGCCTAGAGATCATCACAGAACATGAGTTAAGTCGGAAAGCAAAAGGCATACCGTATGACATCACCTATAGGCGTTATCTAACAGCTGACACAAATGAACATATTTCCACAAAGAAAGACACTCACACACTTAGAAAACAAACTAAGCTTAAGTAAAATGAAAGGTGGGGGGAATGGATAACTTAAGATTAGTGTCACCATATGTGTACAAATACGTATTAAATATATATATCAAACAGACCGACCATATAGCAAGGGAGGTCACCAGAACACTCTGCAATAATTTACATGGGAAGAGGATCTGTACAAGAATATATATATATATATATATATATATATATATATATATATATATATATATATATACATATAAAACGTACAAATGAACCAGATTCTGTACATATAGGACCAACAGTATTCTAATCATTACCCCGATTTAAACAAATTAAAAGAGCGAACAAGAAGTAATGTGACATACACTTCTGGGGTTTTTTCCTGGCACATTCCATTCTAATTGACAACCTGGGAACAGGACTTCCAGAAGGCTCTGCTGCCCTAGTAACCAGATGTGGGAATGTAGCAATGCTGACGCCTTGTGGCCGTTTCCCACAGCAGCAGCTTTAAAGTCAGTGCTAATGGTCACTCAATATTCACACCCATTGCAGGCTTGTAAATGACACCTGCCCTCCAAAACAAAATCCTGGGGTCGAAAATCGACCAAAAAAGTCGAAAGAGGGCAACCTTCCAAGAAGACAATTTCGAGAGGTTTATTGTACTCACGGTTTTTTTTTTTCTGTTTTTGTTTAACAGAATAAAAAAAGGCGTGGAAAAATGCTGAACCTTAGGAATTATTAGACACGAAAATACACGTTACAAAAACCTATCATGTCACACGACTCAGCATGGCCAGCAGCAAAACTTCTGCAAACAAGAAATGCTGACGGGGTGGTGAAGAAATACGTACACTCGGTTCTAAGTGGGACGTGGTAAGAGCCCCTAAGGAAAACACAGTGGAGTTGCCTGGAAAGGGTCAACATTGAGCGACCGTTCAATCAAGCATAGCCACTGCTGGGTCTATCACCTGAGAGGATGAGAATCAAAAAGACACGGGCTGGCAATCCTGCAATCCAGCAATGTTTACCATAGCCAACACTTGGAAGCAATGAAAATGCCCAGCCACAGAGGAATGCAGAAAGGAGCAGTGGTCCATGGACACAATGGAAGAGTACTCCAGTGAAAAGTAGAAATTCCATTTTAAAAACAGATATAAGTAAGGAGACATCAGCTTTGGGGGGTTTCTCCAGACACATCCCACCGTCATTGATAACCGAGGAACACCACTGGCAGGAAGGTCTGTTTCACTAGTTACCAGAGTGGGAAACGCAGAAATGCTGCAGCCCTCTGGCCGTTACCTGCAACGGCAGCTTGAAAACCCGTGCTAATGGTCACTTCGTGTGCACAAGTCCTGGAGGGCTGTCAATGAAACCTGCCCTCAAAATGTCTTGAGGGAGGTAGTGGCCAAAATATTTCAAAAGGCGGCCCATACTTCAAGAAAAGAATGTGATGAGGTAAGCTACACACACAGTTTGAAGAAAAAAAGGACATCCCTGAAAGCTCAATTTCAAGGCTTTATGAGACGCATGCAAATCCAACCACAGAGGTATCGGCTCACACCAGTCAGAAGAACCATCAGCAACAAGACTACCAACAATTCATGCTGAAGGGGTTGTGGAGAAGTGCATACCCTCTAGGTTAAGTGGGACTTTGCCGCCAGCCGCGGCGGGTCCTCAAAGTGTAGCAACAACCGACGAGAGGGGGTAGGGAACTGAACGCACCAAGGTATGGGATCAGAAGGGCACAAGCAACTGACGCTTGCAAGGCAAGTTTAATAACAAAGCCTAGCCGTATATATACCCCTAAAGCAGGGACTTTGCTTCGTCACGCCTTATCGGCATCAGCTGGTTGGTTGGCTTCTCGGCTTAGTCACACCTTATCAGCATCAGCTGGTTGGTTGGCTGCTCGGCTTCTCCCTCAAAGGCACCAATTTCCCCTCCAGGGTTGCTTTTCCTAGCTTTAGGGAACAACCAGGGACTCCCAGTAACTGAGCAGGTCCCTGGAGCGATTTGGCCAAAGGCCATCTCCTTTTGTATGTTCATACCATAAAGTCCAGGATGCATACCAAGGAGAGTACAGTCGGGCCCTGAGGCTTAGGAGGGTCTTAGTGGCGCCTTCCTCAGAGGGCAATGCTCGCCACAGGACTTCACCTGGTAAGAGGCACTAATGGGAACAGAATGGAGGTGCCTTTACAAGGTAAACACTGAGTTACGATATGATCCAGCAGGCCCACTCGTGGGCCTATAACCTAAGAAAGAAGACAGAAGTGGAAAGACACAGGCAGGCAAATCTGCATTGCAGGAGTATTACAATAGCCAGGACATGGAAGCAAGCAGAAAGTCCATCAACAGATGAGTGGACAAAGAAGAACAGGGACCTGAACAGATGGAATATTAGCCAAGGAACAAAAGGAAACAATGCCATCAACAGCACCATCGGTGAGGCTAGAGTTCATCACGCACCTTGCAGTAAGTCACAGAGCGAAAGATACATAGCCTACGATATCACTTATAGGTGTTCCCTAAAAATTGATATCACTGAAGATATTTCCACAGAGAAAGGCAATCACAGATGCAATAAACAGATTTATGGTTCACCCATGGACAGGTGTGAGAATTGTGTACATTAGGAAATTGGGTTTAAGAGAGAGATACAAACACAGGTGAAATACAAAATCACCAAAGGCCTACGGAATACCAAGAGAAGAGTACTCAACATTGTGTCATAAGCTACATGGGAAAAGGATCCAAAGAAGACTAGATACATGTTTATGTGTAAAAGAGCCACATCTTTCACACCCACAACAAGCAAAACATTGTAATCAAACTTGCTGTGAGAAACAATAAACATTGAATTAAAAAACGAACAAGTCAGTCGTGAGGCACAAACATGTGCACAATGGAACATGAGCCACGGAAGAGCATGCAACAGGTGCCTCTGGCACCACCGTAGAAGGATCTAGAGATACCCACCCAAAAGGAAGTACGAAAGAAACCGAAATAGAAATATCCTATGACATCACTTATAGCTGTTACTTCAACCTTGATACCCATGAAGTCATTTCCAAGAGAAGGCCGTGCATAGATGCAGAAAACCAACTATGCTTAACCAAGTGGAAAGGTGTAAGGAATGTATGAATTTGGATATGGGGGTTTACAGACATGTACTGATACATATGAAATATATAATCACAAAATACCTAAGGAATACCAAGAGAGGTCGACTCAACACTCTGTAATAACCTACACGGGAAAGGATCCAAAGATGAATAGATTGATACATACATATGATGAACCAGATGCAGTACACCTAGAACACACACCACATTTTTATCCAATTGGCTGTGATACTAGATAACAATTAAATTTTAAAAAACACACAAGAAGTAAGGAGATATAAGCTCTTGGGGGTTTGCCCTGACACACTGCACTCTCATTTGCAGCCTACTAACACAATTTCCAGGAAGCCTCTGTTGCAGGAAAACCCAGAGTTGGAAATGGAGAAATGCTGCCGCCTTGTGGCCGTTTCCCGCAAGAGCGGCTTTAAACGGATAGCTATGGGTCACTTAACATTCACAAGGACTCAGGCCTCTAAAAGACACCTGCCCTCAAAAAAAAAAAATGTCCTGAGCTCGGCAGTGGCGAAAAAAATTCAAAGCAGGCAAATGTGTCAAAGAGATAGTATGAAGAGGTAAGTTTTACTCACTCTTTATCAAAAAAAGCAAAATGGAGAAAAGCTCAACCTCAGGAATGATCAGACTCCTCTAAGCTACAAAAAGCTTTCAACTCACCCAAGTTAACTACCGTCAGCCAAAAGACTACAAACAATAAATGCTGAAGGGGTTTTAGAGAACTCTGTTCCCTCTGTCTGCGGAGGACATGTCTAGTTGTAACAGCCAATAATGAGAACAGAAAGGAGCTGCGTTTTCAATTAAAAATTGAGCCACCCTTCCATCCAGAACACCCACAGCCGAGCCTCTCACCTGAGAAGACAGGCTGCAAGAGCTGCACTCCACGAGTTTTCACAGTAGCCAAGACACCGAAGCAACCCAAATGTCCATCAACAGATGAATGGATAAGAAGAGCTGGTCCGTGGACACAGTGGACTATTCGGCATGGAAAACAAGGAAACACTGCTCTTTGAGGCACCCGAGATGAGCGTAGAGATCATCACAGAACATGAGTTAAGTCGGAAAGCAAAGGACATACTGTATGATATCACGTATAGGCGTTATCTAACAGCTGACACAAATGAACATATTTCCACAAAGAAAGACACTCACACACTGAGAAAAAAAACTAAGCTTATGTAAAATGAAAGGTGGGGGGAAAAGATAAATTAAGATTAGTGGGACCACATGTGTACAAATACATATTAAATATATATATATCATACAGACCGACCATATAGCAAGGGAGGTCACCAGAACACTCCGCAATAATTTACATTGGAAGAATATCTGTACAATATATATATATATATGTATATATATATATATATATATATATATATACATACATAACGTATAAATTAACCAGATTTTTTACACCTAGGACAAACAATATTCTAATCATTAGCGTGATCAAAAGAATTAAAAGAGCGAACAAGAAGTAATGTGACATAAACTTCTGGGGTTTCTTCCTGGCACATTCCGTTCTAATTTACAACCTGGGAACAGGACTTCCAGAAGGGCTGTGCTGCCCGAGTAACCAGATGTGCGAATGTACTGAATTCCCAAAACACAACCGAGTCACGATTTTAGAAAACACACTTATGCCTGCTTCAGGGGAAAGGTGAGGTGGGCTGATGCATAAAACTCGAGTTTGAAATGAGCACAGATACTCTTGCGAAAACCGAATATGGAATGGACACGACCTACTCCTTGCTCAATCAACTGGACTCACCAGACCCTGTTCATCGCACAAGTATCTATCCGACTAGTAAGCATCTTAAAAGCTAAGTCTTGATATCTCTGTGTAAGTGCATCATGTGTGTGTAAAGCGGCCTAAAAAGAGCAGGGAAAATCAGCTCAGACCCATTCTGAGGATACATTTCCAACACAAAGAAGAAACAAGCAGGGCAAAACAGAGAGAAATTCTTCCAAAATGCGTTCAGGGACTGGCATGCAACCAGGATTCACCACAACTACAGCCCCAGCGGCAGAAGACATAAGGCTGGACACTCTTGGGTCTGAGACGATTGGTGAGGTTGGGAAAGCAAATGCAGACCCTTGAAAGGAATCCTGCGTGCTCCCCATTCCATGGCTCCCAACTCTCCAGGTTCAACGCAATCTTCCGACAGCGAAAGCACTCATTGGAAACCCAGCGGATGCTACACCGTGGGATCGGGAAAGCTTTCTGAAACTCACCTCAGTTTTCATCTCCTGGTGCTCGTGTTCTCCATTCAGGCCCCCTTACTAACAATCTCCCCACTTGGAGACTCGGCGCCTTTCCATTCCTCTTTCGTACCGTCTGCAATTTGTCCGCAGGATGAACTGGAAGAGGGGGAACCAATGAGAGATTCGCTGGAGGTGTTTGCTCGGGCACATGTCACTCTCATTTCCCATCGCGAAGAAGAATTCACCAGAGGCTCAGCCTGCCACGCCGAATCGACAATAGGGCGTGAAGCCATCCAGTCGGGTTGCGTCCCACTCACAAAAAAGCGACTTGGGAAATGGAGCTCAGGGGCACTGCACTTCCCAAACCTGCAGAGTTCAAAACGATAAATATCGCTCCCAAATATATTGAGGTCAGGCTACGAAGAGGCGTTGAAGGCAAGGCAGAACTGCAGGAAACGGATGTCAACGGGTACATCGGAATGGCACCGATAGCACATGAAAAGCGCCAGAACGTGGACAATGATGCGGTTGGCCAAAAAGGAAAAAACGCATACGCACTTTTTGGCCAACCAAGCAAACTGGGAGAGCAAATCAGCACTACAAAGAAATCTCTCGGCCCCCCTTCCCCCCCCCCCCCCGGGCAACAGGGCCAGGCGAAAAAAGTCTAAAAAGCAGAACGGCAGGACAGGCCACGGAGACAAGGGAACCGTGTTAAGCTGATGGGCGGGATGTCAATGGCCAACAGCCAATCTTCACAAGTGTATCCTCTTTCCCAAAACATGTAAAACACAGAACCACGGAGCATAGGGCACTTGAACACATGGGCGTTGACCTTGGGAAAATGAAAAAATAAACCAGACACAGGGACCCCAAAGTTGAGGGCTGCTGTCTTGACAAGAACCTCCACTCCGGTACACGTTTCATATCCCAGGAAAGAGCCAAGTGGACAAAGACGAGTGGACAAGTGGACAAAGACAAGTGGACAAGTGGACAAGTGGTGCTACGTAGGTCCAATGGAGTGTCACTCAGCCATGAAATCCACGTCATGAGGCTGGTAACAGCATCCTGAGTGGATTAAGGTACGATCATCCTCAGTGAAATAAGTCCCACAAAAAAAGAAACTTATGATATCACTTATCGAGGGAATGTAAAAATCGCTCCCCATGCACTGAATCCCCAAACAGGACAGAGTCACGCTTTTAGAAAACACACTTATGCCTGCTTCAGGGGAAAGGTGAGGTGGGGTGACGCATAAAACTCGAGTTTGAAATGAGCACAGATACCCTTCCGAAAACCGAATATGGAATGGACACGACCTACTCCTTGCTCAATCAACTGGACTCACCAGACCCTGTTCATCGCACAAGTATCTATCCGACTAGTAAGCATCTTAAAAGCTAAGTCTTGATATCTCTGTGTAAGTGCATCAAGTGTGTGTAAAGCGGCCTAAAACCAGCAGGGAAAATCAGCTCAGACCCATTCTGAGGATACATTTCCAACATAAAGAAGAAACAAGCAGGGCAAAACAGAGAGAAATTCTTCCAAAATGCGTTCAGGGACTGGCATGCAACCAGGATTGACCACATCTACAGCCCCAGCGGCAGAAGACATAAGGCTGGACACTCTTGGGGCTGAGACGATTGGTGAGGTTGGGAAAGCAAATGCAGACCCTTGAAAGGAATCCTGCGTGCTCCCCATTCCATGGGTCCCAACTCTCCAGGTTCAACGCAATCTTCCGACAGCGAAAGCACTCATTGGAAACCCAGCGGATGCTACACCGTGGGATCGGGAAAGCTTTCTGAAACTCACCTCAGTTTTCATCTCCTGGTGCTCGTGTTCTCCATTCAGGCCCCCTTACTAACAATCTCCCCACTTGGAGACTCGGCGCCTTTCCATGCCTCTTTCGTACCGTCTGCAATTTGTCCGCAGGATGAACTGCAAGAGGGGGAACCAATGAGAGACTCGCTGGAGGTGTTTGGTCGGGCACATGTCACTCTCATTTCCCATCACGAAGAAGAATTCACCAGCGGTTCAGCCTGCCACCCCGGATCGACAATAGGGCGTGAAGCCATCCAGCCGTGTTGCGTCCCACTCACAAAAAAGCGACTTGGGAAATGGAGCTCAGGGGCACTGCACTTCCCAAACCTGCAGAGTTCTAAACGATAACTATCGCCCCAAAATATATTGAGGTCAGGCTACGAAGAGGCGCTGAACGCAAGGCAGAACTGCAGGAAACGGATGTCAACGGGTACATCGGAATGGCCCCGATAGCACATGAAAAGCGCCAGAACGTGGACAATGATGCGGTTGGCCAAAAAGGGCGTATGCGTTTTTTCCTGAATATATTCAGGAAAAAACGCATACGCCCTTTTTGGCCAACCAAGCAACCTGGGAGAGCAAATCAGCACTACAAAGAAATCTCTCGCCCCCCCCCGGGGCAAAAGGGCCAGGCGAAAAAAGTCTAAAAACCAGAAAGGCAGGACAGGCCACGGAGTCAAGGGAGCCTTGTTAAGCTGATGGGCGGGATGTCAATGGCCAACAGCCAATCTTCACAAGTGTATCCTCTTTCCCAAACCATGTAAAACACAGAACCACAGAGCATAGGGCACTTCCACACATGGGCGTTGACCTTGGGAAAATGAAAAAATCAACCAGACACAGGGACCCCAAAGTTGAGGGCTGCTGTCTTGACAAGAACCTCCACTCCGGTACACGTTTCATATCCCAGGAAAGAGCCAAGTGGACAAAGACGAGTGGACAAGTGGACAAAGACAAGTGGACAAGTGGACAAGTGGTGCTACGTAGGTCCAATGGAGTGTCACTCAGCCATGAAATCCACGTCATGAGGCTGGTAGCAGCATCCTGAGTGGATTTAGGTACGATCATCCTCAGTGAAATAAGTCCCACAAAAAAAGAAACTTATGATATCACTTATCGAGGGAATGTAAAAATCGCTCCCCATGCACTGAATCCCCAAACAGAACAGAGTCACGCTTTTAGAAAACACACTTATGCCTGCTTCAGGGGAAAGGTGAGGTGGGGTGACGCATAAAACTCGAGTTTGAAATGAGCACAGATACCCTTCCGAAAACCGAATATGGAATGGACACGACCTACTCCTTGCTCAATCAACTGGACTCACCAGACCCTGTTCATCGCACAAGTATCTATCCGACTAGTAAGCATCTTAAAAGCTAAGTCTTGATATCTCTGTGTAAGTGCATCAAGTGTGTGTAAAGCGGCCTAAAACCAGCAGGGAAAATCAGCTCAGACCCATTCTGAGGATACATTTCCAACATAAAGAAGAAACAAGCAGGGCAAAACAGAGAGAAATTCTTCCAAAATGCGTTCAGGGACTGGCATGCAACCAGGATTGACCACATCTACAGCCCCAGCGGCAGCAGACATAAGGCTGGACACTCTTCGGGCTGAGACGATTGGTGAGGTTGGGAAAGCAAATGCAGACCCTTGAAAGGAATCCTGCGTGCTCCCCATTCCATGGGTCCCAACTCTCCAGGTTCAACGCAATCTTCCGACAGCGAAAGCACTCATTGGAAACCCAGCGGATGCTACACCGTGGGATCGGGAAAGCTTTCTGAAACTCACCTCAGTTTTCATCTCCTGGTGCTCGTGTTCTCCATTCAGGCCCCCTTACTAACAATCTCCCCACTTGGAGACTCGGCGCCTTTCCATGCCTCTTTCGTACCGTCTGCAATTTGTCCGCAGGATGAACTGCAAGAGGGGGAACCAATGAGAGACTCGCTGGAGGTGTTTGGTCGGGCACATGTCACTCTCATTTCCCATCACGAAGAAGAATTCACCAGCGGTTCAGCCTGCCACCCCGGATCGACAATAGGGCGTGAAGCCATCCAGCCGTGTTGCGTCCCACTCACAAAAAAGCGACTTGGGAAATGGAGCTCAGGGGCACTGCACGTCCCAAACCTGCAGAGTTCTAAACGATAACTATCGCCCCAAAATATATTGAGGTCAGGCTACGAAGAGGCGCTGAACGCAAGGCAGAACTGCAGGAAACGGATGTCAACGGGTACATCGGAATGGCCCCGATAGCACATGAAAAGCGCCAGAACGTGGACAATGATGCGGTTGGCCAAAAAGGGCGTATGCGTTTTTTCCTGAATATATTCAGGAAAAAACGCATACGCCCTTTTTGGCCAACCAAGCAACCTGGGAGAGCAAATCAGCACTACAAAGAAATCTCTCGCCCCCCCCGGGGCAAAAGGGCCAGGCGAAAAAAGTCTAAAAACCAGAAAGGCAGGACAGCCCACGGAGTCAAGGGAGCCTTGTTAAGCTGATGGGCGGGATGTCAATGGCCAACAGCCAATCTTCACAAGTGTATCCTCTTTCCCAAACCATGGAAAACACAGAACCACAGAGCATAGGGCACTTCCACACATGGGCGTTGACCTTGGGAAAATGAAAAAATCAACCAGACACAGGGACCCCAAAGTTGAGGGCTGCTGTCTTGACAAGAACCTCCACTCCGGTACACGTTTCATATCCCAGGAAAGAGCCAAGTGGACAAAGACAAGTGGAAAGGTGGACAAAGACAAGTGGACAAGTGGACAAGTGGTGCTACGTAGGTCCAAGGGAGTGTCACTCAGCCATGAAATCCACGTCATGAGGCTGGTAGCAGCATCCTGAGTGGATTTAGGTACGATCACCCTCAGTGAAATAAGTCCCACAAAAAAAGAAACTTATGATATCACTTATCGAGGGAATGTAAAAATCGCTCCCCATGAACTGAATCCCCACACAGAACAGAGTCACGCTTTTAGAAAACACACTTATGCCTGCTTCAGGGGAAAGGTGAGGTGGGGTGACGCATAAAACTCGAGTTTGAAATGAGCACAGATACCCTTCCAAAAACCGAATATGGTATGGACACGACCTACTCCTTGCTCAATCAACTGGACTCACCAGACCCTGTTCATCGCACAAGTATCTATCCGACTAGTAAGCATCTTAAAAGCTAAGTCTTGATATCTCTGTGTAAGTGCATCAAGTGTGTGTAAAGCGGCCTAAAACCAGCAGGGAAAATCAACTCAGACCCATTCTGAGGATACATTTCCAACACAAAGAAGAAACAAGCAGGGAAAAACAGAGAGAAATTCTTCCAAAACGCGTTCAGGGACTGGCATGCAACCAGGATTGACCACATCTACAGCCCCAGCGGCAGAAGACATAAGGCTGGACACTCTTGGGGCTGAGACGATTGGTGAGGTTTGGAAAGCAAATGCAGACCCTTGAAAGGAATCCTGTGTGCTCCCCATTCCATGGCTCCCAACTCTCCAGGTTCAACGCAATCTTCCGACAGTGAAAGCACTCATTGGAAACCCAGCGGATGCTACACCGTGGCATCGGGAAAGATTTCTGAAACTCACCTTAGTTTTCATCTCCTGGTGCTCGTGTTCTCCATTCAGGCCCCCTTACTAACAATCTCCCCACTTGGAGACTCAGCGCCTTTCCATGCCTCTTTCGTACCGTCTGCAATTTGTCCGCAGGATGAACTGGAAGAGGGGGAACCAATGAGAGATTCGCTGGAGGTGTTTGCTCGGGCACATGTCACTCTCATTTCCCATCGCGAAGAAGAATTCACCAGAGGCTCAGCCTGCCACGCCGAATCGACAATAGGGCGTGAAGCCATCCAGTCGGGTTGCGTCCCACTCACAACAAAGCGACTTGGGAAATGGAGCTCAGGGGCACTGCACTTCCCAAACCTGCAGAGTTCAAAACGATAACTATCGCTCCCAAATATATTGAGGTCAGGCTACGAAGAGGCGTTGAAGGCAAGGCAGAACTGCAGGAAACGGATGTCAACGGGTACATCGGAATGGCACCGATAGCACATGAAAAGCGCCAGAACGTGGACAATGATGCGGTTGGCCAAAAAGGAAAAAACGCATACGCCCTTTTTGGCCAACCAAGCAACCTGGGAGAGCAAATCAGCACTACAAAGAAATCTCTCGGCCCCCCTTCCCCCCCCCCCCGGGCAACAGGGCCAGGCGAAAAAAGTCTAAAAAGCAGAACGGCAGGACAGGCCACGGAGACAAGGGAACCGTGTTAAGCTGATGGGCGGGATGTCAATGGCCAACAGCCAATCTTCACAAGTGTATCCTCTTTCCCAAAACATGTAAAACACAGAACTACGGAGCATAGGGCACTTGAACACATGGGCGTTGACCTTGGGAAAATGAAAAAATAAACCAGACACAGGGACCCCAAAGTTGAGGGCTGCTGTCTTGACAAGAACCTCCACTCCGGTACACGTTTCATATCCCAGGAAAGAGCCAAGTGGACAAAGACGAGTGGACAAGTGGACAAAGACAAGTGGACAAGTGGACAAGTGGTGCTACGTAGGTCCAATGGAGTGTCACTCAGCCATGAAATCCACGTCATGAGGCTGGTAGCAGCATCCTGAGTGGATTTAGGTACGATCATCCTCAGTGAAATAAGTCCCACAAAAAAAGAAACTTATGATATCACTTATCGAGGGAATGTAAAAATCGCTCCCCATGCACTGAATCCCCAAACAGGACAGAGTCACGCTTTTAGAAAACACACTTATGCCTGCTTCAGGGGAAAGGTGAGGTGGGGTGACGCATAAAACTCGAGTTTGAAATGAGCACAGATACCCTTCCGAAAACCGAATATGGAATGGACACGACCTACTCCTTGCTCAATCAACTGGACTCACCAGACCCTGTTCATCGCACAAGTATCTATCCGACTAGTAAGCATCTTAAAAGCTAAGTCTTGATATCTCTGTGTAAGTGCATCAAGTGTGTGTAAAGCGGCCTAAAACCAGCAGGGAAAATCAGCTCAGACCCATTCTGAGGATACATTTCCAACATAAAGAAGAAACAAGCAGGGCAAAACAGAGAGAAATTCTTCCAAAATGCGTTCAGGGACTGGCATGCAACCAGGATTGACCACATCTACAGCCCCAGCGGCAGAAGACATAAGGCTGGACACTCTTGGGGCTGAGACGATTGGTGAGGTTGGGAAAGCAAATGCAGACCCTTGAAAGGAATCCTGCGTGCTCCCCATTCCATGGGTCCCAACTCTCCAGGTTCAACGCAATCTTCCGACAGCGAAAGCACTCATTGGAAACCCAGCGGATGCTACACCGTGGGATCGGGAAAGCTTTCTGAAACTCACCTCAGTTTTCATCTCCTGGTGCTCGTGTTCTCCATTCAGGCCCCCTTACTAACAATCTCCCCACTTGGAGACTCGGCGCCTTTCCATGCCTCTTTCGTACCGTCTGCAATTTGTCCGCAGGATGAACTGCAAGAGGGGGAACCAATGAGAGACTCGCTGGAGGTGTTTGGTCGGGCACATGTCACTCTCATTTCCCATCACGAAGAAGAATTCACCAGCGGTTCAGCCTGCCACCCCGGATCGACAATAGGGCGTGAAGCCATCCAGCCGTGTTGCGTCCCACTCACAAAAAAGCGACTTGGGAAATGGAGCTCAGGGGCACTGCACTTCCCAAACCTGCAGAGTTCTAAACGATAACTATCGCCCCAAAATATATTGAGGTCAGGCTACGAAGAGGCGCTGAACGCAAGGCAGAACTGCAGGAAACGGATGTCAACGGGTACATCGGAATGGCCCCGATAGCACATGAAAAGCGCCAGAACGTGGACAATGATGCGGTTGGCCAAAAAGGGCGTATGCGTTTTTTCCTGAATATATTCAGGAAAAAACGCATACGCCCTTTTTGGCCAACCAAGCAACCTGGGAGAGCAAATCAGCACTACAAAGAAATCTCTCGCCCCCCCCCCCGGGGGCAAAAGGGCCAGGCAAAAAAAGTCTAAAAACCAGAAAGGCAGGACAGCCCACGGAGTCAAGGGAGCCTTGTTAAGCTGATGGGCGGGATGTCAATGGCCAACAGCCAATCTTCACAAGTGTATCCTCTTTCCCAAACCATGGAAAACACAGAACCACAGAGCATAGGGCACTTCCACACATGGGCGTTGACCTTGGGAAAATGAAAAAATCAACCAGACACAGGGACCCCAAAGTTGAGGGCTGCTGTCTTGACAAGAACCTCCACTCCGGTACACGTTTCATATCCCAGGAAAGAGCCAAGTGGACAAAGACGAGTGGACAAGTGGACAAAGACAAGTGGACAAGTGGACAAGTGGTGCTACGTAGGTCCAATGGAGTGTCACTCAGCCATGAAATCCACGTCATGAGGCTGGTAGCAGCATCCTGAGTGGATTTAGGTACGATCATCCTCAGTGAAATAAGTCCCACAAAAAAAGAAACTTATGATATCACTTATCGAGGGAATGTAAAAATCGCTCCCCATGCACTGAATCCCCAAACAGGACAGAGTCACGCTTTTAGAAAACACACTTATGCCTGCTTCAGGGGAAAGGTGAGGTGGGGTGACGCATAAAACTCGAGTTTGAAATGAGCACAGATACCCTTCCGAAAACCGAATATGGAATGGACACGACCTACTCCTTGCTCAATCAACTGGACTCACCAGACCCTGTTCATCGCACAAGTATCTATCCGACTAGTAAGCATCTTAAAAGCTAAGTCTTGATATCTCTGTGTAAGTGCATCAAGTGTGTGTAAAGCGGCCTAAAACCAGCAGGGAAAATCAGCTCAGACCCATTCTGAGGATACATTTCCAACATAAAGAAGAAACAAGCAGGGCAAAACAGAGAGAAATTCTTCCAAAATGCGTTCAGGGACTGGCATGCAACCAGGATTGACCACATCTACAGCCCCAGCGGCAGAAGACATAAGGCTGGACACTCTTGGGGCTGAGACGATTGGTGAGGTTGGGAAAGCAAATGCAGACCCTTGAAAGGAATCCTGCGTGCTCCCCATTCCATGGGTCCCAACTCTCCAGGTTCAACGCAATCTTCCGACAGCGAAAGCACTCATTGGAAACCCAGCGGATGCTACACCGTGGGATCGGGAAAGCTTTCTGAAACTCACCTCAGTTTTCATCTCCTGGTGCTCGTGTTCTCCATTCAGGCCCCCTTACTAACAATCTCCCCACTTGGAGACTCGGCGCCTTTCCATGCCTCTTTCGTACCGTCTGCAATTTGTCCGCAGGATGAACTGCAAGAGGGGGAACCAATGAGAGACTCGCTGGAGGTGTTTGGTCGGGCACATGTCACTCTCATTTCCCATCACGAAGAAGAATTCACCAGCGGTTCAGCCTGCCACCCCGGATCGACAATAGGGCGTGAAGCCATCCAGCCGTGTTGCGTCCCACTCACAAAAAAGCGACTTGGGAAATGGAGCTCAGGGGCACTGCACTTCCCAAACCTGCAGAGTTCTAAACGATAACTATCGCCCCAAAATATATTGAGGTCAGGCTACGAAGAGGCGCTGAACGCAAGGCAGAACTGCAGGAAACGGATGTCAACGGGTACATCGGAATGGCCCCGATAGCACATGAAAAGCGCCAGAACGTGGACAATGATGCGGTTGGCCAAAAAGGGCGTATGCGTTTTTTCCTGAATATATTCAGGAAAAAACGCATACGCCCTTTTTGGCCAACGAAGCAACCTGGGAGAGCAAATCAGCACTACAAAGAAATCTCTCGCCCCCCCCCGGGGCAAAAGGGCCAGGCGAAAAAAGTCTAAAAACCAGAAAGGCAGGACAGGCCACGGAGTCAAGGGAGCCTTGTTAAGCTGATGGGCGGGATGTCAATGGCCAACAGCCAATCTTCACAAGTGTATCCTCTTTCCCAAACCATGGAAAACACAGAACCACAGAGCATAGGGCACTTCCACACATGGGCGTTGACCTTGGGAAAATGAAAAAATCAACCAGACACAGGGACCCCAAAGTTGAGGGCTGCTGTCTTGACAAGAACCTCCACTCCGGTACACGTTTCATATCCCAGGAAAGAGCCAAGTGGACAAAGACGAGTGGACAAGTGGACAAAGACAAGTGGACAAGTGGACAAGTGGTGCTACGTAGGTCCAATGGAGTGTCACTCAGCCATGAAATCCACGTCATGAGGCTGGTAGCAGCATCCTGAGTGGATTTAGGTACGATCATCCTCAGTGAAATAAGTCCCACAAAAAAAGAAACTTATGATATCACTTATCGAGGGAATGTAAAAATCGCTCCCCATGCACTGAATCCCCAAACAGAACAGAGTCACGCTTTTAGAAAACACACTTATGCCTGCTTCAGGGGAAAGGTGAGGTGGGGTGACGCATAAAACTCGAGTTTGAAATGAGCACAGATACCCTTCCGAAAACCGAATATGGAATGGACACGACCTACTCCTTGCTCAATCAACTGGACTCACCAGACCCTGTTCATCGCACAAGTATCTATCCGACTAGTAAGCATCTTAAAAGCTAAGTCTTGATATCTCTGTGTAAGTGCATCAAGTGTGTGTAAAGCGGCCTAAAACCAGCAGGGAAAATCAGCTCAGACCCATTCTGAGGATACATTTCCAACACAAAGAAGAAACAAGCAGGGCAAAACAGAGAGAAATTCTTCCAAAATGCATTCAGGGACTGGCATGCAACCAGGATTGACCACATCTACAGCCCCAGCGGCAGAAGACATAAGGCTGGACACTCTTCGGGCTGAGACGATTGGTGAGGTTGGGAAAGCAAATGCAGACCCTTGAAAGGAATCCTGCGTGCTCCCCATTCCATGGGTCCCAACTCTCCAGGTTCAACGCAATCTTCCGACAGCGAAAGCACTCATTGGAAACCCAGCGGATGCTACACCGTGGGATCGGGAAAGCTTTCTGAAACTCACCTCAGTTTTCATCTCCTGGTGCTCGTGTTCTCCATTCAGGCCCCCTTACTAACAATCTCCCCACTTGGAGACTCGGCGCCTTTCCATGCCTCTTTCGTACCGTCTGCAATTTGTCCGCAGGATGAACTGCAAGAGGGGGAACCAATGAGAGACTCGCTGGAGGTGTTTGGTCGGGCACATGTCACTCTCATTTCCCATCACGAAGAAGAATTCACCACAGGTTCAGCCTGCCACCCCGGATCGACAATAGGGCGTGAAGCCATCCAGCCGTGTTGCGTCCCACTCACAAAAAAGCGACTTGGGAAATGGAGCTCAGGGGCACTGCACTTCCCAAACCTGCAGAGTTCTAAACGATAACTATCGCCCCAAAATATATTGAGGTCAGGCTACGAAGAGGCGCTGAACGCAAGGCAGAACTGCAGGAAACGGATGTCAACGGGTACATCGGAATGGCCCCGATAGCACATGAAAAGCGCCAGAACGTGGACAATGATGCGGTTGGCCAAAAAGGGCGTATGCGTTTTTTCCTGAATATATTCAGGAAAAAACGCATACGCCCTTTTTGGCCAACCAAGCAACCTGGGAGAGCAAATCAGCACTACAAAGAAATCTCTCGCCCCCCCCGGGGCAAAAGGGCCAGGCGAAAAAAGTCTAAAAACCAGAAAGGCAGGACAGGCCACGGAGTCAAGGGAGCCTTGTTAAGCTGATGGGCGGGATGTCAATGGCCAACAGCCAATCTTCACAAGTGTATCCTCTTTCCCAAACCATGTAAAACACAGAACCACAGAGCATAGGGCACTTCCACACATGGGCGTTGACCTTGGGAAAATGAAAAAATCAACCAGACACAGGGACCCCAAAGTTGAGGGCTGCTGTCTTGACAAGAACCTCCACTCCGGTACACGTTTCATATCCCAGGAAAGAGCCAAGTGGACAAAGACGAGTGGACAAGTGGACAAAGACAAGTGGACAAGTGGACAAGTGGTGCTACGTAGGTCCAATGGAGTGTCACTCAGCCATGAAATCCACGTCATGAGGCTGGTAGCAGCATCCTGAGTGGATTTAGGTACGATCATCCTCAGTGAAATAAGTCCCACAAAAAAAGAAACTTATGATATCACTTATCGAGGGAATGTAAAAATCGCTCCCCATGCACTGAATCCCCAAATAGAACAGAGTCACGCTTTTAGAAAACACACTTATGCCTGCTTCAGGGGAAAGGTGAGGTGGGGTGACGCATAAAACTCGAGTTTGAAATGAGCACAGATACCCTTCCGAAAACCGAATATGGAATGGACACGACCTACTCCTTGCTCAATCAACTGGACTCACCAGACCCTGTTCATCGCACAAGTATCTATCCGACTAGTAAGCATCTTAAAAGCTAAGTCTTGATATCTCTGTGTAAGTGCATCAAGTGTGTGTAAAGCGGCCTAAAACCAGCAGGGAAAATCAGCTCAGACCCATTCTGAGGATACATTTCCAACACAAAGAAGAAACAAGCAGGGCAAAACAGAGAGAAATTCTTCCAAAATGCGTTCAGGGACTGGCATGCAACCAGGATTGACCACATCTACAGCCCCAGCGGCAGAAGACATAAGGCTGGACACTCTTGGGGCTGAGACGATTGGTGAGGTTGGGAAAGCAAATGCAGACCCTTGAAAGGAATCCTGCGTGCTCCCCATTCCATGGGTCCCAACTCTCCAGGTTCAACGCAATCTTCCGACAGCGAAAGCACTCATTGGAAACCCAGCGGATGCTACACCGTGGGATCGGGAAAGCTTTCTGAAACTCACCTCAGTTTTCATCTCCTGGTGCTCGTGTTCTCCATTCAGGCCCCCTTACTAACAATCTCCCCACTTGGAGACTCGGCGCCTTTCCATGCCTCTTTCGTACCGTCTGCAATTTGTCCGCAGGATGAACTGCAAGAGGGGGAACCAATGAGAGACTCGCTGGAGGTGTTTGGTCGGGCACATGTCACTCTCATTTCCCATCACGAAGAAGAATTCACCAGCGGTTCAGCCTGCCACCCCGGATCGACAGTAGGGCGTGAAGCCATCCAGCCGTGTTGCGTCCCACTCACAAAAAAGCGACTTGGGAAATGGAGCTCAGGGGCACTGCACTTCCCAAACCTGCAGAGTTCTAAACGATAACTATCGCCCCAAAATATATTGAGGTCAGGCTACGAAGAGGCGCTGAACGCAAGGCAGAACTGCAGGAAACGGATGTCAACGGGTACATCGGAATGGCCCCGATAGCACATGAAAAGCGCCAGAACGTGGACAATGATGCGGTTGGCCAAAAAGGGCGTATGCGTTTTTTCCTGAATATATTCAGGAAAAAACGCATACGCCCTTTTTGGCCAACCAAGCAACCTGGGAGAGCAAATCAGCACTACAAAGAAATCTCTCGCCCCCCCCCCCGGGGCAAAAGGGCCAGGCGAAAAAAGTCTAAAAACCAGAAAGGCAGGACAGCCCACGGAGTCAAGGGAGCCTTGTTAAGCTGATGGGCGGGATGTCAATGGCCAACAGCCAATCTTCACAAGTGTATCCTCTTTCCCAAACCATGTAAAACACAGAACCACAGAGCATAGGGCACTTCCACACATGGGCGTTGACCTTGGGAAAATGAAAAAATCAACCAGACACAGGGACCCCAAAGTTGAGGGCTGCTGTCTTGACTAGAACCTCCACTCCGGTACACGTTTCATATCCCAGGAAAGAGCCAAGTGGACAAAGACGAGTGGACAAGTGGACAAAGACAAGTGGACAAGTGGACAAGTGGTGCTACGTAGGTCCAATGGAGTGTCACTCAGCCATGAAATCCACGTCATGAGGCTGGTAGCAGCATCCTGAGTGGATTTAGGTACGATCATCCTCAGTGAAATAAGTCCCACAAAAAAAGAAACTTATGATATCACTTATCGAGGGAATGTAAAAATCGCTCCCCATGCACTGAATCCCCAAACAGAACAGAGTCACGCTTTTAGAAAACACACTTATGCCTGCTTCAGGGGAAAGGTGAGGTGGGGTGACGCATAAAACTCGAGTTTGAAATGAGCACAGATACCCTTCCGAAAACCGAATATGGAATGGACACGACCTACTCCTTGCTCAATCAACTGGACTCACCAGACCCTGTTCATCGCACAAGTATCTATCCGACTAGTAAGCATCTTAAAAGCTAAGTCTTGATATCTCTGTGTAAGTGCATCAAGGGTGTGTAAAGCGGCCTAAAACCAGCAGGGAAAATCAGCTCAGACCCATTCTGAGGATACATTTCCAACATAAAGAAGAAACAAGCAGGGCAAAACAGAGAGAAATTCTTCCAAAATGCGTTCAGGGACTGGCATGCAACCAGGATTGACCACATCTACAGCCCCAGCGGCAGAAGACATAAGGCTGGACACTCTTGGGGCTGAGACGATTGGTGAGGTTGGGAAAGCAAATGCAGACCCTTGAAAGGAATCCTGCGTGCTCCCCATTCCATGGGTCCCAACTCTCCAGGTTCAACGCAATCTTCCGACAGCGAAAGCACTCATTGGAAACCCAGCGGATGCTACACCGTGGGATCGGGAAAGCTTTCTGAAACTCACCTCAGTTTTCATCTCCTGGTGCTCGTGTTCTCCATTCAGGCCCCCTTACTAACAATCTCCCCACTTGGAGACTCGGCGCCTTTCCATGCCTCTTTCGTACCGTCTGCAATTTGTCCGCAGGATGAACTGCAAGAGGGGGAACCAATGAGAGACTCGCTGGAGGTGTTTGGTCGGGCACATGTCACTCTCATTTCCCATCACGAAGAAGAATTCACCAGCGGTTCAGCCTGCCACCCCGGATCGACAATAGGGCGTGAAGCCATCCAGCCGTGTTGCGTCCCACTCACAAAAAAGCGACTTGGGAAATGGAGCTCAGGGGCACTGCACTTCCCAAACCTGCAGAGTTCTAAACGATAACTATCGCCCCAAAATATATTGAGGTCAGGCTACGAAGAGGCGCTGAACGCAAGGCAGAACTGCAGGAAACGGATGTCAACGGGTACATCGGAATGGCCCCGATAGCACATGAAAAGCGCCAGAACGTGGACAATGATGCGGTTGGCCAAAAAGGGCGTATGCGTTTTTTCCTGAATATATTCAGGAAAAAACGCATACGCCCTTTTTGGCCAACCAAGCAACCTGGGAGAGCAAATCAGCACTACAAAGAAATCTCTCGCCCCCCCCCGGGGCAAAAGGGCCAGGCGAAAAAAGTCTAAAAACCAGAAAGGCAGGACAGGCCACGGAGTCAAGGGAGCCTTGTTAAGCTGATGGGCGGGATGTCAATGGCCAACAGCCAATCTTCACAAGTGTATCCTCTTTCCCAAACCATGTAAAACACAGAACCACAGAGCATAGGGCACTTCCACACATGGGCGTTGACCTTGGGAAAATGAAAAAATCAACCAGACACAGGGACCCCAAAGTTGAGGGCTGCTGTCTTGACAAGAACCTCCACTCCGGTACACGTTTCATATCCCAGGAAAGAGCCAAGTGGACAAAGACGAGTGGACAAGTGGACAAAGACAAGTGGACAAGTGGACAAGTGGTGCTACGTAGGTCCAATGGAGTGTCACTCAGCCATGAAATCCACGTCATGAGGCTGGTAGCAGCATCCTGAGTGGATTTAGGTACGATCATCCTCAGTGAAATAAGTCCCACAAAAAAAGAAACTTATGATATCACTTATCGAGGGAATGTAAAAATCGCTCCCCATGCACTGAATCCCCAAATAGAACAGAGTCACGCTTTTAGAAAACACACTTATGCCTGCTTCAGGGGAAAGGTGAGGTGGGGTGACGCATAAAACTCGAGTTTGAAATGAGCACAGATACCCTTCCGAAAACCGAATATGGAATGGACACGACCTACTCCTTGCTCAATCAACTGGACTCACCAGACCCTGTTCATCGCACAAGTATCTATCCGACTAGTAAGCATCTTAAAAGCTAAGTCTTGATATCTCTGTGTAAGTGCATCAAGTGTGTGTAAAGCGGCCTAAAACCAGCAGGGAAAATCAGCTCAGACCCATTCTGAGGATACATTTCCAACATAAAGAAGAAACAAGCAGGGCAAAACAGAGAGAAATTCTTCCAAAATGCGTTCAGGGACTGGCATGCAACCAGGATTGACCACATCTACAGCCCCAGCGGCAGCAGACATAAGGCTGGACACTCTTCGGGCTGAGACGATTGGTGAGGTTGGGAAAGCAAATGCAGACCCTTGAAAGGAATCCTGCGTGCTCCCCATTCCATGGGTCCCAACTCTCCAGGTTCAACGCAATCTTCCGACAGCGAAAGCACTCATTGGAAACCCAGCGGATGCTACACCGTGGGATCGGGAAAGCTTTCTGAAACTCACCTCAGTTTTCATCTCCTGGTGCTCGTGTTCTCCATTCAGGCCCCCTTACTAACAATCTCCCCACTTGGAGACTCGGCGCCTTTCCATGCCTCTTTCGTACCGTCTGCAATTTGTCCGCAGGATGAACTGCAAGAGGGGGAACCAATGAGAGACTCGCTGGAGGTGTTTGGTCGGGCACATGTCACTCTCATTTCCCATCACGAAGAAGAATTCACCAGCGGTTCAGCCTGCCACCCCGGATCGACAATAGGGCGTGAAGCCATCCAGCCGTGTTGCGTCCCACTCACAAAAAAGCGACTTGGGAAATGGAGCTCAGGGGCACTGCACTTCCCAAACCTGCAGAGTTCTAAACGATAACTATCGCCCCAAAATATATTGAGGTCAGGCTACGAAGAGGCGCTGAACGCAAGGCAGAACTGCAGGAAACGGATGTCAACGGGTACATCGGAATGGCCCCGATAGCACATGAAAAGCGCCAGAACGTGGACAATGATGCGGTTGGCCAAAAAGGGCGTATGCGTTTTTTCCTGAATATATTCAGGAAAAAACGCATACGCCCTTTTTGGCCAACCAAGCAACCTGGGAGAGCAAATCAGCACTACAAAGAAATCTCTCGCCCCCCACCCCGGGGCAAAAGGGCCAGGCGAAAAAAGTCTAAAAACCAGAAAGGCAGGACAGGCCACGGAGTCAAGGGAGCCTTGTTAAGCTGATGGGCGGGATGTCAATGGCCAACAGCCAATCTTCACAAGTGTATCCTCTTTCCCAAACCATGTAAAACACAGAACCACAGAGCATAGGGCACTTCCACACATGGGCGTTGACCTTGGGAAAATGAAAAAATCAACCAGACACAGGGACCCCAAAGTTGAGGGCTGCTGTCTTGACAAGAACCTCCACTCCGGTACACGTTTCATATCCCAGGAAAGAGCCAAGTGGACAAAGACGAGTGGACAAGTGGACAAAGACAAGTGGACAAGTGGACAAGTGGTGCTACGTAGGTCCAATGGAGTGTCACTCAGCCATGAAATCCACGTCATGAGGCTGGTAGCAGCATCCTGAGTGGATTTAGGTACGATCATCCTCAGTGAAATAAGTCCCACAAAAAAAGAAACTTATGATATCACTTATCGAGGGAATGTAAAAATCGCTCCCCATGCACTGAATCCCCAAATAGAACAGAGTCACGCTTTTAGAAAACACACTTATGCCTGCTTCAGGGGAAAGGTGAGGTGGGGTGACGCATAAAACTCGAGTTTGAAATGAGCACAGATACCCTTCCGAAAACCGAATATGGAATGGACACGACCTACTCCTTGCTCAATCAACTGGACTCACCAGACCCTGTTCATCGCACAAGTATCTATCCGACTAGTAAGCATCTTAAAAGCTAAGTCTTGATATCTCTGTGTAAGTGCATCAAGTGTGTGTAAAGCGGCCTAAAACCAGCAGGGAAAATCAGCTCAGACCCATTCTGAGGATACATTTCCAACATAAAGAAGAAACAAGCAGGGCAAAACAGAGAGAAATTCTTCCAAAATGCGTTCAGGGACTGGCATGCAACCAGGATTGACCACATCTACAGCCCCAGCGGCAGAAGACATAAGGCTGGACACTCTTGGGGCTGAGACGATTGGTGAGGTTGGGAAAGCAAATGCAGACCCTTGAAAGGAATCCTGCGTGCTCCCCATTCCATGGGTCCCAACTCTCCAGGTTCAACGCAATCTTCCGACAGCGAAAGCACTCATTGGAAACCCAGCGGATGCTACACCGTGGGATCGGGAAAGCTTTCTGAAACTCACCTCAGTTTTCATCTCCTGGTGCTCGTGTTCTCCATTCAGGCCCCCTTACTAACAATCTCCCCACTTGGAGACTCGGCGCCTTTCCATGCCTCTTTCGTACCGTCTGCAATTTGTCCGCAGGATGAACTGCAAGAGGGGGAACCAATGAGAGACTCGCTGGAGGTGTTTGGTCGGGCACATGTCACTCTCATTTCCCATCACGAAGAAGAATTCACCACAGGTTCAGCCTGCCACCCCGGATCGACAATAGGGCGTGAAGCCATCCAGCCGTGTTGCGTCCCACTCACAAAAAAGCGACTTGGGAAATGGAGCTCAGGGGCACTGCACTTCCCAAACCTGCAGAGTTCTAAACGATAACTATCGCCCCAAAATATATTGAGGTCAGGCTACGAAGAGGCGCTGAACGCAAGGCAGAACTGCAGGAAACGGATGTCAACGGGTACATCGGAATGGCCCCGATAGCACATGAAAAGCGCCAGAACGTGGACAATGATGCGGTTGGCCAAAAAGGGCGTATGCGTTTTTTCCTGAATATATTCAGGAAAAAACGCATACGCCCTTTTTGGCCAACCAAGCAACCTGGGAGAGCAAATCAGCACTACAAAGAAATCTCTCGCCCCCCGCCCCCGGGGCAAAAGGGCCAGGCGAAAAAAGTCTAAAAACCAGAAAGGCAGGACAGGCCACGGAGTCAAGGGAGCCTTGTTAAGCTGATGGGCGGGATGTCAATGGCCAACAGCCAATCTTCACAAGTGTATCCTCTTTCCCAAACCATGGAAAACACAGAACCACAGAGCATAGGGCACTTCCACACATGGGCGTTGACCTTGGGAAAATGAAAAAATCAACCAGACACAGGGACCCCAAAGTTGAGGGCTGCTGTCTTGACAAGAACCTCCACTCCGGTACACGTTTCATATCCCAGGAAAGAGCCAAGTGGACAAAGACGAGTGGACAAGTGGACAAAGACAAGTGGACAAGTGGACAAGTGGTGCTACGTAGGTCCAATGGAGTGTCACTCAGCCATGAAATCCACGTCATGAGGCTGGTAGCAGCATCCTGAGTGGATTTAGGTACGATCATCCTCAGTGAAATAAGTCCCACAAAAAAAGAAACTTATGATATCACTTATCGAGGGAATGTAAAAATCGCTCCCCATGCACTGAATCCCCAAACAGAACAGAGTCACGCTTTTAGAAAACACACTTATGCCTGCTTCAGGGGAAAGGTGAGGTGGGGTGACGCATAAAACTCGAGTTTGAAATGAGCACAGATACCCTTCCGAAAACCGAATATGGAATGGACACGACCTACTCCTTGCTCAATCAACTGGACTCACCAGACCCTGTTCATCGCACAAGTATCTATCCGACTAGTAAGCATCTTAAAAGCTAAGTCTTGATATCTCTGTGTAAGTGCATCAAGTGTGTGTAAAGCGGCCTAAAACCAGCAGGGAAAATCAGCTCAGACCCATTCTGAGGATACATTTCCAACATAAAGAAGAAACAAGCAGGGCAAAACAGAGAGAAATTCTTCCAAAATGCGTTCAGGGACTGGCATGCAACCAGGATTGACCACATCTACAGCCCCAGCGGCAGAAGACATAAGGCTGGACACTCTTGGGGCTGAGACGATTGGTGAGGTTGGGAAAGCAAATGCAGACCCTTGAAAGGAATCCTGCGTGCTCCCCATTCCATGGCTCCCAACTCTCCAGGTTCAACGCAATCTTCCGACAGCGAAAGCACTCATTGGAAACCCAGCGGATGCTACACCGTGGGATCGGGAAAGCTTTCTGAAACTCACCTCAGTTTTCATCTCCTGGTGCTCGTGTTCTCCATTCAGGCCCCCTTACTAACAATCTCCCCACTTGGAGACTCGGCGCCTTTCCATGCCTCTTTCGTACCGTCTGCAATTTGTCCGCAGGATGAACTGCAAGAGGGGGAACCAATGAGAGACTCGCTGGAGGTGTTTGGTCGGGCACATGTCACTCTCATTTCCCATCACGAAGAAGAATTCACCACAGGTTCAGCCTGCCACCCCGGATCGACAATAGGGCGTGAAGCCATCCAGCCGTGTTGCGTCCCACTCACAAAAAAGCGACTTGGGAAATGGAGCTCAGGGGCACTGCACTTCCCAAACCTGCAGAGTTCTAAACGATAACTATCGCCCCAAAATATATTGAGGTCAGGCTACGAAGAGGCGCTGAACGCAAGGCAGAACTGCAGGAAACGGATGTCAACGGGTACATCGGAATGGCCCCGATAGCACATGAAAAGCGCCAGAACGTGGACAATGATGCGGTTGGCCAAAAAGGGCGTATGCGTTTTTTCCTGAATATATTCAGGAAAAAACGCATACGCCCTTTTTGGCCAACCAAGCAACCTGGGAGAGCAAATCAGCACTACAAAGAAATCTCTTGCCCCCCCCCCCGGGGCAAAAGGGCCAGGCGAAAAAAGTCTAAAAACCAGAAAGGCAGGACAGCCCACGGAGTCAAGGGAGCCTTGTTAAGCTGATGGGCGGGATGTCAATGGCCAACAGCCAATCTTCACAAGTGTATCCTCTTTCCCAAACCATGGAAAACACAGAACCACAGAGCATAGGGCACTTCCACACATGGGCGTTGACCTTGGGAAAATGAAAAAATCAACCAGACACAGGGACCCCAAAGTTGAGGGCTGCTGTCTTGACAAGAACCTCCACTCCGGTACACGTTTCATATCCCAGGAAAGAGCCAAGTGGACAAAGACGAGTGGACAAGTGGACAAAGACAAGTGGACAAGTGGACAAGTGGTGCTACGTAGGTCCAATGGAGTGTCACTCAGCCATGAAATCCACGTCATGAGGCTGGTAGCAGCATCCTGAGTGGATTTAGGTACGATCATCCTCAGTGAAATAAGTCCCACAAAAAAAGAAACTTATGATATCACTTATCGAGGGAATGTAAAAATCGCTCCCCATGCACTGAATCCCCAAACAGAACAGAGTCACGCTTTTAGAAAACACACTTATGCCTGCTTCAGGGGAAAGGTGAGGTGGGGTGACGCATAAAACTCGAGTTTGAAATGAGCACAGATACCCTTCCGAAAACCGAATATGGAATGGACACGACCTACTCCTTGCTCAATCAACTGGACTCACCAGACCCTGTTCATCGCACAAGTATCTATCCGACTAGTAAGCATCTTAAAAGCTAAGTCTTGATATCTCTGTGTAAGTGCATCAAGTGTGTGTAAAGCGGCCTAAAACCAGCAGGGAAAATCAGCTCAGACCCATTCTGAGGATACATTTCCAACATAAAGAAGAAACAAGCAGGGCAAAACAGAGAGAAATTCTTCCAAAATGCGTTCAGGGACTGGCATGCAACCAGGATTGACCACATCTACAGCCCCAGCGGCAGAAGACATAAGGCTGGACACTCTTGGGGCTGAGACGATTGGTGAGGTTGGGAAAGCAAATGCAGACCCTTGAAAGGAATCCTGCGTGCTCCCCATTCCATGGGTCCCAGCTCTCCAGGTTCAACCCAATCTTCCGACAGCGAAAGCACTCATTGGAAACCCAGCGGATGCTACACCGTGGGATCGGGAAAGCTTTCTGAAACTCACCTCAGTTTTCATCTCCTGGTGCTCGTGTTCTCCATTCAGGCCCCCTTACTAACAATCTCCCCACTTGGAGACTCGGCGCCTTTCCATGCCTCTTTCGTACCGTCTGCAATTTGTCCGCAGGATGAACTGCAAGAGGGGGAACCAATGAGAGACTCGCTGGAGGTGTTTGGTCGGGCACATGTCACTCTCATTTCCCATCACGAAGAAGAATTCACCAGCGGTTCAGCCTGCCACCCCGGATCGACAGTAGGGCGTGAAGCCATCCAGCCGTGTTGCGTCCCACTCACAAAAAAGCGACTTGGGAAATGGAGCTCAGGGGCACTGCACTTCCCAAACCTGCAGAGTTCTAAACGATAACTATCGCCCCAAAATATATTGAGGTCAGGCTACGAAGAGGCGCTGAACGCAAGGCAGAACTGCAGGAAACGGATGTCAACGGGTACATCGGAATGGCCCTGATAGCACATGAAAAGCGCCAGAACGTGGACAATGATGCGGTTGGCCAAAAAGGGCGTATGCGTTTTTTCCTGAATATATTCAGGAAAAAACGCATACGCCCTTTTTGGCCAACCAAGCAACCTGGGAGAGCAAATCAGCACTACAAAGAAATCTCTCGCCCCCCCCCGGGGCAAAAGGGCCAGGCGAAAAAAGTCTAAAAACCAGAAAGGCAGGACAGCCCACGGAGTCAAGGGAGCCTTGTTAAGCTGATGGGCGGGATGTCAATGGCCAACAGCCAATCTTCACAAGTGTATCCTCTTTCCCAACCCATGTAAAACACCGAACCACAGAGCATAGGGCACTTCCACACATGGGCGTTGACCTTGGGAAAATGAAAAAATCAACCAGACACAGGGACCCCAAAGTTGAGGGCTGCTGTCTTGACAAGAACCTCCACTCCGGTACACGTTTCATATCCCAGGAAAGAGCCAAGTGGACAAAGACGAGTGGACAAGTGGACAAAGACAAGTGGACAAGTGGACAAGTGGTGCTACGTAGGTCCAATGGAGTGTCACTCAGCCATGAAATCCACGTCATGAGGCTGGTAGCAGCATCCTGAGTGGATTTAGGTACGATCATCCTCAGTGAAATAAGTCCCACAAAAAAAGAAACTTATGATATCACTTATCGAGGGAATGTAAAAATCGCTCCCCATGCACTGAATCCCCAAACAGAACAGAGTCACGCTTTTAGAAAACACACTTATGCCTGCTTCAGGGGAAAGGTGAGGTGGGGTGACGCATAAAACTCGAGTTTGAAATGAGCACAGATACCCTTCCGAAAACCGAATATGGAATGGACACGACCTACTCCTTGCTCAATCAACTGGACTCACCAGACCCTGTTCATCGCACAAGTATCTATCCGACTAGTAAGCATCTTAAAAGCTAAGTCTTGATATCTCTGTGTAAGTGCATCAAGTGTGTGTAAAGCGGCCTAAAACCAGCAGGGAAAATCAGCTCAGACCCATTCTGAGGATACATTTCCAACATAAAGAAGAAACAAGCAGGGCAAAACAGAGAGAAATTCTTCCAAAATGCGTTCAGGGACTGGCATGCAACCAGGATTGACCACATCTACAGCCCCAGCGGCAGAAGACATAAGGCTGGACACTCTTGGGGCTGAGACGATTGGTGAGGTTGGGAAAGCAAATGCAGACCCTTGAAAGGAATCCTGCGTGCTCCCCATTCCATGGGTCCCAACTCTCCAGGTTCAACGCAATCTTCCGACAGCGAAAGCACTCATTGGAAACCCAGCGGATGCTACACCGTGGGATCGGGAAAGCTTTCTGAAACTCACCTCAGTTTTCATCTCCTGGTGCTCGTGTTCTCCATTCAGGCCCCCTTACTAACAATCTCCCCACTTGGAGACTCGGCGCCTTTCCATGCCTCTTTCGTACCGTCTGCAATTTGTCCGCAGGATGAACTGCAAGAGGGGGAACCAATGAGAGACTCGCTGGAGGTGTTTGGTCGGGCACATGTCACTCTCATTTCCCATCACGAAGAAGAATTCACCAGCGGTTCAGCCTGCCACCCCGGATCGACAGTAGGGCGTGAAGCCATCCAGCCGTGTTGCGTCCCACTCACAAAAAAGCGACTTGGGAAATGGAGCTCAGGGGCACTGCACTTCCCAAACCTGCAGAGTTCTAAACGATAACTATCGCCCCAAAATATATTGAGGTCAGGCTACGAAGAGGCGCTGAACGCAAGGCAGAACTGCAGGAAACGGATGTCAACGGGTACATCGGAATGGCCCCGATAGCACATGAAAAGCGCCAGAACGTGGACAATGATGCGGTTGGCCAAAAAGGGCGTATGCGTTTTTTCCTGAATATATTCAGGAAAAAACGCATACGCCCTTTTTGGCCAACCAAGCAACCTGGGAGAGCAAATCAGCACTACAAAGAAATCTCTCGCCCCCCCCCGGGGCAAAAGGGCCAGGCGAAAAAAGTCTAAAAACCAGAAAGGCAGGACAGCCCACGGAGTCAAGGGAGCCTTGTTAAGCTGATGGGCGGGATGTCAATGGCCAACAGCCAATCTTCACAAGTGTATCCTCTTTCCCAACCCATGTAAAACACCGAACCACAGAGCATAGGGCACTTCCACACATGGGCGTTGACCTTGGGAAAATGAAAAAATCAACCAGACACAGGGACCCCAAAGTTGAGGGCTGCTGTCTTGACAAGAACCTCCACTCCGGTACACGTTTCATATCCCAGGAAAGAGCCAAGTGGACAAAGACGAGTGGACAAGTGGACAAAGACAAGTGGACAAGTGGACAAGTGGTGCTACGTAGGTCCAATGGAGTGTCACTCAGCCATGAAATCCACGTCATGAGGCTGGTAGCAGCATCCTGAGTGGATTTAGGTACGATCATCCTCAGTGAAATAAGTCCCACAAAAAAAGAAACTTATGATATCACTTATCGAGGGAATGTAAAAATCGCTCCCCATGCACTGAATCCCCAAACAGAACAGAGTCACGCTTTTAGAAAACACACTTATGCCTGCTTCAGGGGAAAGGTGAGGTGGGGTGACGCATAAAACTCGAGTTTGAAATGAGCACAGATACCCTTCCGAAAACCGAATATGGAATGGACACGACCTACTCCTTGCTCAATCAACTGGACTCACCAGACCCTGTTCATCGCACAAGTATCTATCCGACTAGTAAGCATCTTAAAAGCTAAGTCTTGATATCTCTGTGTAAGTGCATCAAGTGTGTGTAAAGCGGCCTAAAACCAGCAGGGAAAATCAGCTCAGACCCATTCTGAGGATACATTTCCAACATAAAGAAGAAACAAGCAGGGCAAAACAGAGAGAAATTCTTCCAAAATGCGTTCAGGGACTGGCATGCAACCAGGATTGACCACATCTACAGCCCCAGCGGCAGAAGACATAAGGCTGGACACTCTTGGGGCTGAGACGATTGGTGAGGTTGGGAAAGCAAATGCAGACCCTTGAAAGGAATCCTGCGTGCTCCCCATTCCATGGGTCCCAACTCTCCAGGTTCAACGCAATCTTCCGACAGCGAAAGCACTCATTGGAAACCCAGCGGATGCTACACCGTGGGATCGGGAAAGCTTTCTGAAACTCACCTCAGTTTTCATCTCCTGGTGCTCGTGTTCTCCATTCAGGCCCCCTTACTAACAATCTCCCCACTTGGAGACTCGGCGCCTTTCCATGCCTCTTTCGTACCGTCTGCAATTTGTCCGCAGGATGAACTGCAAGAGGGGGAACCAATGAGAGACTCGCTGGAGGTGTTTGGTCGGGCACATGTCACTCTCATTTCCCATCACGAAGAAGAATTCACCAGCGGTTCAGCCTGCCACCCCGGATCGACAATAGGGCGTGAAGCCATCCAGCCGTGTTGCGTCCCACTCACAAAAAAGCGACTTGGGAAATGGAGCTCAGGGGCACTGCACTTCCCAAACCTGCAGAGTTCTAAACGATAACTATCGCCCCAAAATATATTGAGGTCAGGCTACGAAGAGGCGCTGAACGCAAGGCAGAACTGCAGGAAACGGATGTCAACGGGTACATCGGAATGGCCCCGATAGCACATGAAAAGCGCCAGAACGTGGACAATGATGCGGTTGGCCAAAAAGGGCGTATGCGTTTTTTCCTGAATATATTCAGGAAAAAACGCATACGCCCTTTTTGGCCAACCAAGCAACCTGGGAGAGCAAATCAGCACTACAAAGAAATCTCTTGCCCCCCCCCCGGGGCAAAAGGGCCAGGCGAAAAAAGTCTAAAAACCAGAAAGGCAGGACAGCCCACGGAGTCAAGGGAGCCTTGTTAAGCTGATGGGCGGGATGTCAATGGCCAACAGCCAATCTTCACAAGTGTATCCTCTTTCCCAAACCATGGAAAACACAGAACCACAGAGCATAGGGCACTTCCACACATGGGCGTTGACCTTGGGAAAATCAAAAAATCAACCAGACACAGGGACCCCAAAGTTGAGGGCTGCTGTCTTGACAAGAACCTCCACTCCGGTACACGTTTCATATCCCAGGAAAGAGCCAAGTGGACAAAGACGAGTGGACAAGTGGACAAAGACAAGTGGACAAGTGGACAAGTGGTGCTACGTAGGTCCAATGGAGTGTCACTCAGCCATGAAATCCACGTCATGAGGCTGGTAGCAGCATCCTGAGTGGATTTAGGTACGATCATCCTCAGTGAAATAAGTCCCACAAAAAAAGAAACTTATGATATCACTTATCGAGGGAATGTAAAAATCGCTCCCCATGCACTGAATCCCCAAACAGAACAGAGTCACGCTTTTAGAAAACACACTTATGCCTGCTTCAGGGGAAAGGTGAGGTGGGGTGACGCATAAAACTCGAGTTTGAAATGAGCACAGATACCCTTCCGAAAACCGAATATGGAATGGACACGACCTACTCCTTGCTCAATCAACTGGACTCACCAGACCCTGTTCATCGCACAAGTATCTATCCGACTAGTAAGCATCTTAAAAGCTAAGTCTTGATATCTCTGTGTAAGTGCATCAAGTGTGTGTAAAGCGGCCTAAAACCAGCAGGGAAAATCAGCTCAGACCCATTCTGAGGATACATTTCCAACATAAAGAAGAAACAAGCAGGGCAAAACAGAGAGAAATTCTTCCAAAATGCGTTCAGGGACTGGCATGCAACCAGGATTGACCACATCTACAGCCCCAGCGGCAGAAGACATAAGGCTGGACACTCTTGGGGCTGAGACGATTGGTGAGGTTGGGAAAGCAAATGCAGACCCTTGAAAGGAATCCTGCGTGCTCCCCATTCCATGGGTCCCAGCTCTCCAGGTTCAACGCAATCTTCCGACAGCGAAAGCACTCATTGGAAACCCAGCGGATGCTACACCGTGGGATCGGGAAAGCTTTCTGAAACTCACCTCAGTTTTCATCTCCTGGTGCTCGTGTTCTCCATTCAGGCCCCCTTACTAACAATCTCCCCACTTGGAGACTCGGCGCCTTTCCATGCCTCTTTCGTACCGTCTGCAATTTGTCCGCAGGATGAACTGCAAGAGGGGGAACCAATGAGAGACTCGCTGGAGGTGTTTGGTCGGGCACATGTCACTCTCATTTCCCATCACGAAGAAGAATTCACCAGCGGTTCAGCCTGCCACCCCGGATCGACAGTAGGGCGTGAAGCCATCCAGCCGTGTTGCGTCCCACTCACAAAAAAGCGACTTGGGAAATGGAGCTCAGGGGCACTGCACTTCCCAAACCTGCAGAGTTCTAAACGATAACTATCGCCCCAAAATATATTGAGGTCAGGCTACGAAGAGGCGCTGAACGCAAGGCAGAACTGCAGGAAACGGATGTCAACGGGTACATCGGAATGGCCCCGATAGCACATGAAAAGCGCCAGAACGTGGACAATGATGCGGTTGGCCAAAAAGGGCGTATGCGTTTTTTCCTGAATATATTCAGGAAAAAACGCATACGCCCTTTTTGGCCAACCAAGCAACCTGGGAGAGCAAATCAGCACTACAAAGAAATCTCTCGCCCCCCCCCGGGGCAAAAGGGCCAGGCGAAAAAAGTCTAAAAACCAGAAAGGCAGGACAGCCCACGGAGTCAAGGGAGCCTTGTTAAGCTGATGGGCGGGATGTCAATGGCCAACAGCCAATCTTCACAAGTGTATCCTCTTTCCCAACCCATGTAAAACACCGAACCACAGAGCATAGGGCACTTCCACACATGGGCGTTGACCTTGGGAAAATGAAAAAATCAACCAGACACAGGGACCCCAAAGTTGAGGGCTGCTGTCTTGACAAGAACCTCCACTCCGGTACACGTTTCATATCCCAGGAAAGAGCCAAGTGGACAAAGACGAGTGGACAAGTGGACAAAGACAAGTGGACAAGTGGACAAGTGGTGCTACGTAGGTCCAATGGAGTGTCACTCAGCCATGAAATCCACGTCATGAGGCTGGTAGCAGCATCCTGAGTGGATTTAGGTACGATCATCCTCAGTGAAATAAGTCCCACAAAAAAAGAAACTTATGATATCACTTATCGAGGGAATGTAAAAATCGCTCCCCATGCACTGAATCCCCAAACAGAACAGAGTCACGCTTTTAGAAAACACACTTATGCCTGCTTCAGGGGAAAGGTGAGGTGGGGTGACGCATAAAACTCGAGTTTGAAATGAGCACAGATACCCTTCCGAAAACCGAATATGGAATGGACACGACCTACTCCTTGCTCAATCAACTGGACTCACCAGACCCTGTTCATCGCACAAGTATCTATCCGACTAGTAAGCATCTTAAAAGCTAAGTCTTGATATCTCTGTGTAAGTGCATCAAGTGTGTGTAAAGCGGCCTAAAACCAGCAGGGAAAATCAGCTCAGACCCATTCTGAGGATACATTTCCAACATAAAGAAGAAACAAGCAGGGCAAAACAGAGAGAAATTCTTCCAAAATGCGTTCAGGGACTGGCATGCAACCAGGATTGACCACATCTACAGCCCCAGCGGCAGAAGACATAAGGCTGGACACTCTTGGGGCTGAGACGATTGGTGAGGTTGGGAAAGCAAATGCAGACCCTTGAAAGGAATCCTGCGTGCTCCCCATTCCATGGGTCCCAACTCTCCAGGTTCAACGCAATCTTCCGACAGCGAAAGCACTCATTGGAAACCCAGCGGATGCTACACCGTGGGATTGGGAAAGCTTTCTGAAACTCACCTCAGTTTTCATCTCCTGGTGCTCGTGTTCTCCATTCAGGCCCCCTTACTAACAATCTCCCCACTTGGAGACTCGGCGCCTTTCCATGCCTCTTTCGTACCGTCTGCAATTTGTCCGCAGGATGAACTGCAAGAGGGGGAACCAATGAGAGACTCGCTGGAGGTGTTTGGTCGGGCACATGTCACTCTCATTTCCCATCACGAAGAAGAATTCACCAGCGGTTCAGCCTGCCACCCCGGATCGACAATAGGGCGTGAAGCCATCCAGCCGTGTTGCGTCCCACTCACAAAAAAGCGACTTGGGAAATGGAGCTCAGGGGCACTGCACTTCCCAAACCTGCAGAGTTCTAAACGATAACTATCGCCCCAAAATATATTGAGGTCAGGCTACGAAGAGGCGCTGAACGCAAGGCAGAACTGCAGGAAACGGATGTCAACGGGTACATCGGAATGGCCCCGATAGCACATGAAAAGCGCCAGAACGTGGACAATGATGCGGTTGGCCAAAAAGGGCGAATGCGTTTTTTCCTGAATATATTCAGGAAAAAACGCATTCGCCCTTTTTGGCCAACCAAGCAACCTGGGAGAGCAAATCAGCACTACAAAGAAATCTCTTGCCCCCCCCCCCCGGGGCAAAAGGGCCAGGCGAAAAAAGTCTAAAAACCAGAAAGGCAGGACAGCCCACGGAGTCAAGGGAGCCTTGTTAAGCTGATGGGCGGGATGTCAATGGCCAACAGCCAATCTTCACAAGTGTATCCTCTTTCCCAAACCATGTAAAACACAGAACCACAGAGCATAGGGCACTTCCACACATGGGCGTTGACCTTGGGAAAATGAAAAAATCAACCAGACACAGGGACCCCAAAGTTGAGGGCTGCTGTCTTGACAAGAACCTCCACTCCGGTACACGTTTCATATCCCAGGAAAGAGCCAAGTGGACAAAGACGAGTGGACAAGTGGACAAAGACAAGTGGACAAGTGGACAAGTGGTGCTACGTAGGTCCAATGGAGTGTCACTCAGCCATGAAATCCACGTCATGAGGCTGGTAGCAGCATCCTGAGTGGATTTAGGTACGATCATCCTCAGTGAAATAAGTCCCACAAAAAAAGAAACTTATGATATCACTTATCGAGGGAATGTAAAAATCGCTCCCCATGCACTGAATCCCCAAACAGAACAGAGTCACGCTTTTAGAAAACACACTTATGCCTGCTTCAGGGGAAAGGTGAGGTGGGGTGACGCATAAAACTCGAGTTTGAAATGAGCACAGATACCCTTCCGAAAACCGAATATGGAATGGACACGACCTACTCCTTGCTCAATCAACTGGACTCACCAGACCCTGTTCATCGCACAAGTATCTATCCGACTAGTAAGCATCTTAAAAGCTAAGTCTTGATATCTCTGTGTAAGTGCATCAAGGGTGTGTAAAGCGGCCTAAAACCAGCAGGGAAAATCAGCTCAGACCCATTCTGAGGATACATTTCCAACATAAAGAAGAAACAAGCAGGGCAAAACAGAGAGAAATTCTTCCAAAATGCGTTCAGGGACTGGCATGCAACCAGGATTGACCACATCTACAGCCCCAGCGGCAGAAGACATAAGGCTGGACACTCTTGGGGCTGAGACGATTGGTGAGGTTGGGAAAGCAAATGCAGACCCTTGAAAGGAATCCTGCGTGCTCCCCATTCCATGGGTCCCAACTCTCCAGGTTCAACGCAATCTTCCGACAGCGAAAGCACTCATTGGAAACCCAGCGGATGCTACACCGTGGGATCGGGAAAGCTTTCTGAAACTCACCTCAGTTTTCATCTCCTGGTGCTCGTGTTCTCCATTCAGGCCCCCTTACTAACAATCTCCACACTTGGAGACTCGGCGCCTTTCCATGCCTCTTTCGTACCGTCTGCAATTTGTCCGCAGGATGAACTGCAAGAGGGGGAACCAATGAGAGACTCGCTGGAGGTGTTTGGTCGGGCACATGTCACTCTCATTTCCCATCACGAAGAAGAATTCACCAGCGGTTCAGCCTGCCACCCCGGATCGACAATAGGGCGTGAAGCCATCCAGCCGTGTTGCGTCCCACTCACAAAAAAGCGACTTGGGAAATGGAGCTCAGGGGCACTGCACTTCCCAAACCTGCAGAGTTCTAAACGATAACTATCGCCCCAAAATATATTGAGGTCAGGCTACGAAGAGGCGCTGAACGCAAGGCAGAACTGCAGGAAACGGATGTCAACGGGTACATCGGAATGGCCCCGATAGCACATGAAAAGCGCCAGAACGTGGACAATGATGCGGTTGGCCAAAAAGGGCGTATGCGTTTTTTCCTGAATATATTCAGGAAAAAACGCATACGCCCTTTTTGGCCAACCAAGCAACCTGGGAGAGCAAATCAGCACTACAAAGAAATCTCTCGCCCCCCCCCCGGGGCAAAAGGGCCAGGCGAAAAAAGTCTAAAAACCAGAAAGGCAGGACAGGCCACGGAGTCAAGGGAGCCTTGTTAAGCTGATGGGCGGGATGTCAATGGCCAACAGCCAATCTTCACAAGTGTATCCTCTTTCCCAAACCATGGAAAACACAGAACCACAGAGCATAGGGCACTTCCACACATGGGCGTTGACCTTGGGAAAATGAAAAAATCAACCAGACACAGGGACCCCAAAGTTGAGGGCTGCTGTCTTGACAAGAACCTCCACTCCGGTACACGTTTCATATCCCAGGAAAGAGCCAAGTGGACAAAGACGAGTGGACAAGTGGACAAAGACAAGTGGACAAGTGGACAAGTGGTGCTACGTAGGTCCAATGGAGTGTCACTCAGCCATGAAATCCACGTCATGAGGCTGGTAGCAGCATCCTGAGTGGATTTAGGTACGATCATCCTCAGTGAAATAAGTCCCACAAAAAAAGAAACTTATGATATCACTTATCGAGGGAATGTAAAAATCGCTCCCCATGCACTGAATCCCCAAACAGAACAGAGTCACGCTTTTAGAAAACACACTTATGCCTGCTTCAGGGGAAAGGTGAGGTGGGGTGACGCATAAAACTCGAGTTTGAAATGAGCACAGATACCCTTCCGAAAACCGAATATGGAATGGACACGACCTACTCCTTGCTCAATCAACTGGACTCACCAGACCCTGTTCATCGCACAAGTATCTATCCGACTAGTAAGCATCTTAAAAGCTAAGTCTTGATATCTCTGTGTAAGTGCATCAAGGGTGTGTAAAGCGGCCTAAAACCAGCAGGGAAAATCAGCTCAGACCCATTCTGAGGATACATTTCCAACATAAAGAAGAAACAAGCAGGGCAAAACAGAGAGAAATTCTTCCAAAATGCGTTCAGGGACTGGCATGCAACCAGGATTGACCACATCTACAGCCCCAGCGGCAGAAGACATAAGGCTGGACACTCTTGGGGCTGAGACGATTGGTGAGGTTGGGAAAGCAAATGCAGACCCTTGAAAGGAATCCTGCGTGCTCCCCATTCCATGGGTCCCAACTCTCCAGGTTCAACGCAATCTTCCGACAGCGAAAGCACTCATTGGAAACCCAGCGGATGCTACACCGTGGGATCGGGAAAGCTTTCTGAAACTCACCTCAGTTTTCATCTCCTGGTGCTCGTGTTCTCCATTCAGGCCCCCTTACTAACAATCTCCCCACTTGGAGACTCGGCGCCTTTCCATGCCTCTTTCGTACCGTCTGCAATTTGTCCGCAGGATGAACTGCAAGAGGGGGAACCAATGAGAGACTCGCTGGAGGTGTTTGGTCGGGCACATGTCACTCTCATTTCCCATCACGAAGAAGAATTCACCACAGGTTCAGCCTGCCACCCCGGATCGACAATAGGGCGTGAAGCCATCCAGCCGTGTTGCGTCCCACTCACAAAAAAGCGACTTGGGAAATGGAGCTCAGGGGCCCTGCACTTCCCAAACCTGCAGAGTTCTAAACGATAACTATCGCCCCAAAATATATTGAGGTCAGGCTACGAAGAGGCGCTGAACGCAAGGCAGAACTGCAGGAAACGGATGTCAACGGGTACATCGGAATGGCCCCGATAGCACATGAAAAGCGCCAGAACGTGGACAATGATGCGGTTGGCCAAAAAGGGCGTATGCGTTTTTTCCTGAATATATTCAGGAAAAAACGCATACGCCCTTTTTGGCCAACCAAGCAACCTGGGAGAGCAAATCAGCACTACAAAGAAATCTCTCGCCCCCCGCCCCCGGGGCAAAAGGGCCAGGCGAAAAAAGTCTAAAAACCAGAAAGGCAGGACAGGCCACGGAGTCAAGGGAGCCTTGTTAAGCTGATGGGCGGGATGTCAATGGCCAACAGCCAATCTTCACAAGTGTATCCTCTTTCCCAAACCATGGAAAACACAGAACCAGAGCATAGGGCACTTCCACACATGGGCGTTGACCTTGGGAAAATGAAAAAATCAACCAGACACAGGGACCCCAAAGTTGAGGGCTGCTGTCTTGACAAGAACCTCCACTCCGGTACACGTTTCATATCCCAGGAAAGAGCCAAGTGGACAAAGACGAGTGGACAAGTGGACAAAGACAAGTGGACAAGTGGACAAGTGGTGCTACGTAGGTCCAATGGAGTGTCACTCAGCCATGAAATCCACGTCATGAGGCTGGTAGCAGCATCCTGAGTGGATTTAGGTACGATCATCCTCAGTGAAATAAGTCCCAGAAAAAAAGAAACTTATGATATCACTTATCGAGGGAATGTAAAAATCGCTCCCCATGCACTGAATCCCCAAACAGAACAGAGTCACGCTTTTAGAAAACACACTTATGCCTGCTTCAGGGGAAAGGTGAGGTGGGGTGACGCATAAAACTCGAGTTTGAAATGAGCACAGATACCCTTCCGAAAACCGAATATGGAATGGACACGACCTACTCCTTGCTCAATCAACTGGACTCACCAGACCCTGTTCATCGCACAAGTATCTATCCGACTAGTAAGCATCTTAAAAGCTAAGTCTTGATATCTCTGTGTAAGTGCATCAAGTGTGTGTAAAGCGGCCTAAAACCAGCAGGGAAAATCAGCTCAGACCCATTCTGAGGATACATTTCCAACATAAAGAAGAAACAAGCAGGGCAAAACAGAGAGAAATTCTTCCAAAATGCGTTCAGGGACTGGCATGCAACCAGGATTGACCACATCTACAGCCCCAGCGGCAGAAGACATAAGGCTGGACACTCTTGGGGCTGAGACGATTGGTGAGGTTGGGAAAGCAAATGCAGACCCTTGAAAGGAATCCTGCGTGCTCCCCATTCCATGGGTCCCAACTCTCCAGGTTCAACGCAATCTTCCGACAGCGAAAGCACTCATTGGAAACCCAGCGGATGCTACACCGTGGGATCGGGAAAGCTTTCTGAAACTCACCTCAGTTTTCATCTCCTGGTGCTCGTGTTCTCCATTCAGGCCCCCTTACTAACAATCTCCCCACTTGGAGACTCGGCGCCTTTCCATGCCTCTTTCGTACCGTCTGCAATTTGTCCGCAGGATGAACTGCAAGAGGGGGAACCAATGAGAGACTCGCTGGAGGTGTTTGGTCGGGCACATGTCACTCTCATTTCCCATCACGAAGAAGAATTCACCAGCGGTTCAGCCTGCCACCGCGGATCGACAATAGGGCGTGAAGCCATCCAGCCGTGTTGCGTCCCACTCACAAAAAAGCGACTTGGGAAATGGAGCTCAGGGGCACTGCACTTCCCAAACCTGCAGAGTTCTAAACGATAACTATCGCCCCAAAATATATTGAGGTCAGGCTACGAAGAGGCGCTGAACGCAAGGCAGAACTGCAGGAAACGGATGTCAACGGGTACATCGGAATGGCCCCGATAGCACATGAAAAGCGCCAGAACGTGGACAATGATGCGGTTGGCCAAAAAGGGCGAATGCGTTTTTTCCTGAATATATTCAGGAAAAAACGCATTCGCCCTTTTTGGCCAACCAAGCAACCTGGGAGAGCAAATCAGCACTACAAAGAAATCTCTTGCCCCCCCCCCGGGGCAAAAGGGCCAGGCGAAAAAAGTCTAAAAACCAGAAAGGCAGGACAGCCCACGGAGTCAAGGGAGCCTTGTTAAGCTGATGGGCGGGATGTCAATGGCCAACAGCCAATCTTCACAAGTGTATCCTCTTTCCCAACCCATGTAAAACACAGAACCACAGAGCATAGGGCACTTCCACACATGGGCGTTGACCTTGGGAAAATGAAAAAATCAACCAGACACAGGGACCCCAAAGTTGAGGGCTGCTGTCTTGACAAGAACCTCCACTCCGGTACACGTTTCATATCCCAGGAAAGAGCCAAGTGGACAAAGACGAGTGGACAAGTGGACAAAGACAAGTGGACAAGTGGACAAGTGGTGCTACGTAGGTCCAATGGAGTGTCACTCAGCCATGAAATCCACGTCATGAGGCTGGTAGCAGCATCCTGAGTGGATTTAGGTACGATCATCCTCAGTGAAATAAGTCCCAGAAAAAAAGAAACTTATGATATCACTTATCGAGGGAATGTAAAAATCGCTCCCCATGCACTGAATCCCCAAACAGAACAGAGTCACGCTTTTAGAAAACACACTTATGCCTGCTTCAGGGGAAAGGTGAGGTGGGGTGACGCATAAAACTCGAGTTTGAAATGAGCACAGATACCCTTCCGAAAACCGAATATGGAATGGACACGACCTACTCCTTGCTCAATCAACTGGACTCACCAGACCCTGTTCATCGCACAAGTATCTATCCGACTAGTAAGCATCTTAAAAGCTAAGTCTTGATATCTCTGTGTAAGTGCATCAAGTGTGTGTAAAGCGGCCTAAAACCAGCAGGGAAAATCAGCTCAGACCCATTCTGAGGATATATTTCCAACATAAAGAAGAAACAAGCAGGGCAAAACAGAGAGAAATTCTTCCAAAATGCGTTCAGGGACTGGCATGCAACCAGGATTGACCACATCTACAGCCCCAGCGGCAGAAGACATAAGGCTGGACACTCTTGGGGCTGAGACGATTGGTGAGGTTGGGAAAGCAAATGCAGACCCTTGAAAGGAATCCTGCGTGCTCCCCATTCCATGGGTCCCAACTCTCCAGGTTCAACGCAATCTTCCGACAGCGAAAGCACTCATTGGAAACCCAGCGGATGCTACACCGTGGGATCGGGAAAGCTTTCTGAAACTCACCTCAGTTTTCATCTCCTGGTGCTCGTGTTCTCCATTCAGGCCCCCTTACTAACAATCTCCCCACTTGGAGACTCGGCGCCTTTCCATGCCTCTTTCGTACCGTCTGCAATTTGTCCGCAGGATGAACTGCAAGAGGGGGAACCAATGAGAGACTCGCTGGAGGTGTTTGGTCGGGCACATGTCACTCTCATTTCCCATCACGAAGAAGAATTCACCAGCGGTTCAGCCTGCCACCCCGGATCGACAGTAGGGCGTGAAGCCATCCAGCCGTGTTGCGTCCCACTCACAAAAAAGCGACTTGGGAAATGGAGCTCAGGGGCACTGCACTTCCCAAACCTGCAGAGTTCTAAACGATAACTATCGCCCCAAAATATATTGAGGTCAGGCTACGAAGAGGCGCTGAACGCAAGGCAGAACTGCAGGAAACGGATGTCAACGGGTACATCGGAATGGCCCCGATAGCACATGAAAAGCGCCAGAACGTGGACAATGATGCGGTTGGCCAAAAAGGGCGTATGCGTTTTTTCCTGAATATATTCAGGAAAAAACGCATACGCCCTTTTTGGCCAACCAAGCAACCTGGGAGAGCAAATCAGCACTACAAAGAAATCTCTCGCCCCCCCCGGGGCAAAAGGGCCAGGCGAAAAAAGTCTAAAAACCAGAAAGTCAGGACAGGCCACGGAGTCAAGGGAGCCTTGTTAAGCTGATGGGCGGGATGTCAATGGCCAACAGCCAATCTTCACAAGTGTATCCTCTTTCCCAAACCATGGAAAACACAGAACCACAGAGCATAGGGCACTTCCACACATGGGCGTTGACCTTGGGAAAATGAAAAAATCAACCAGACACAGGGACCCCAAAGTTGAGGGCTGCTGTCTTGACAAGAACCTCCACTCCGGTACACGTTTCATATCCCAGGAAAGAGCCAAGTGGACAAAGACGAGTGGACAAGTGGACAAAGACAAGTGGACAAGTGGACAAGTGGTGCTACGTAGGTCCAATGGAGTGTCACTCAGCCATGAAATCCACGTCATGAGGCTGGTAGCAGCATCCTGAGTGGATTTAGGTACGATCATCCTCCGTGAAATAAGTCCCACAAAAAAAGAAACTTATGATATCACTTATCGAGGGAATGTAAAAATCGCTCCCCATGCACTGAATCCCCAAACAGAACAGAGTCACGCTTTTAGAAAACACACTTATGCCTGCTTCAGGGGAAAGGTGAGGTGGGGTGACGCATAAAACTCGAGTTTGAAATGAGCACAGATACCCTTCCGAAAACCGAATATGGAATGGACACGACCTACTCCTTGCTCAATCAACTGGACTCACCAGACCCTGTTCATCGCACAAGTATCTATCCGACTAGTAAGCATCTTAAAAGCTAAGTCTTGATATCTCTGTGTAAGTGCATCAAGTGTGTGTAAAGCGGCCTAAAACCAGCAGGGAAAATCAGCTCAGACCCATTCTGAGGATACATTTCCAACATAAAGAAGAAACAAGCAGGGCAAAACAGAGAGAAATTCTTCCAAAATGCGTTCAGGGACTGGCATGCAACCAGGATTGACCACATCTACAGCCCCAGCGGCAGAAGACATAAGGCTGGACACTCTTGGGGCTGAGACGATTGGTGAGGTTGGGAAAGCAAATGCAGACCCTTGAAAGGAATCCTGCGTGCTCCCCATTCCATGGCTCCCAACTCTCCAGGTTCAACGCAATCTTCCGACAGCGAAAGCACTCATTGGAAACCCAGCGGATGCTACACCGTGGGATCGGGAAAGCTTTCTGAAACTCACCTCAGTTTTCATCTCCTGGTGCTCGTGTTCTCCATTCAGGCCCCCTTACTAACAATCTCCCCACTTGGAGACTCGGCGCCTTTCCATGCCTCTTTCGTACCGTCTGCAATTTGTCCGCAGGATGAACTGCAAGAGGGGGAACCAATGAGAGACTCGCTGGAGGTGTTTGGTCGGGCACATGTCACTCTCATTTCCCATCACGAAGAAGAATTCACCAGCGGTTCAGCCTGCCACCCCGGATCGACAATAGGGCGTGAAGCCATCCAGCCGTGTTGCGTCCCACTCACAAAAAAGCGACTTGGGAAATGGAGCTCAGGGGCACTGCACTTCCCAAACCTGCAGAGTTCTAAACGATAACTATCGCCCCAAAATATATTGAGGTCAGGCTACGAAGAGGCGCTGAACGCAAGGCAGAACTGCAGGAAACGGATGTCAACGGGTACATCGGAATGGCCCCGATAGCACATGAAAAGCGCCAGAACGTGGACAATGATGCGGTTGGCCAGAAAGGGCGTATGCGTTTTTTCCTTCAGGAAAAAACGCATACGCCCTTTTTGGCCAACCAAGCAACCTGGGAGAGCAAATCAGCACTACAAAGAAATCTCTCGCCCCCCCCGGGGCAAAAGGGCCAGGCGAAAAAAGTCTAAAAACCAGAAAGTCAGGACAGGCCACGGAGTCAAGGGAGCCTTGTTAAGCTGATGGGCGGGATGTCAATGGCCAACAGCCAACCTTCACAAGTGTATCCTCTTTCCCAAACCATGTAAAACACAGAACCACAGAGCATAGGGCACTTCCACACATGGGCGTTGACCTTGGGAAAATGAAAAAATCAACCAGACACAGGGACCCCAAAGTTGAGGGCTGCTGTCTTGACAAGAACCTCCACTCCGGTACACGTTTCATATCCCAGGAAAGAGCCAAGTGGACAAAGACGAGTGGACAAGTGGACAAAGACAAGTGGACAAGTGGTGCTACGTAGGTCCAATGGAGTGTCACTCAGCCATGAAATCCACGTCATGAGGCTGGTAGCAGCATCCTGAGTGGATTTAGGTACGATCATCCTCAGTGAAATAAGTCCCACAAAAAAAGAAACTTATGATATCACTTATCGAGGGAATGTAAAAATCGCTCCCCATGCACTGAATCCCCAAATAGAACAGAGTCACGCTTTTAGAAAACACACTTATGCCTGCTTCAGGGGAAAGGTGAGGTGGGGTGACGCATAAAACTCGAGTTTGAAATGAGCACAGATACCCTTCCGAAAACCGAATATGGAATGGACACGACCTACTCCTTGCTCAATCAACTGGACTCACCAGACCCTGTTCATCGCACAAGTATCTATCCGACTAGTAAGCATCTTAAAAGCTAAGTCTTGATATCTCTGTGTAAGTGCATCAAGTGTGTGTAAAGCGGCCTAAAACCAGCAGGGAAAATCAGCTCAGACCCATTCTGAGGATACATTTCCAACATAAAGAAGAAACAAGCAGGGCAAAACAGAGAGAAATTCTTCCAAAATGCGTTCAGGGACTGGCATGCAACCAGGATTGACCACATCTACAGCCCCAGCGGCAGAAGACATAAGGCTGGACACTCTTGGGGCTGAGACGATTGGTGAGGTTGGGAAAGCAAATGCAGACCCTTGAAAGGAATCCTGCGTGCTCCCCATTCCATGGGTCCCAACTCTCCAGGTTCAACGCAATCTTCCGACAGCGAAAGCACTCATTGGAAACCCAGCGGATGCTACACCGTGGGATCGGGAAAGCTTTCTGAAACTCACCTCAGTTTTCATCTCCTGGTGCTCGTGTTCTCCATTCAGGCCCCCTTACTAACAATCTCCCCACTTGGAGACTCGGCGCCTTTCCATGCCTCTTTCGTACCGTCTGCAATTTGTCCGCAGGATGAACTGCAAGAGGGGGAACCAATGAGAGACTCGCTGGAGGTGTTTGGTCGGGCACATGTCACTCTCATTTCCCATCACGAAGAAGAATTCACCAGCGGTTCAGCCTGCCACCCCGGATCGACAATAGGGCGTGAAGCCATCCAGCCGTGTTGCGTCCCACTCACAAAAAAGCGACTTGGGAAATGGAGCTCAGGGGCACTGCACTTCCCAAACCTGCAGAGTTCTAAACGATAACTATCGCCCCAAAATATATTGAGGTCAGGCTACGAAGAGGCGCTGAACGCAAGGCAGAACTGCAGGAAACGGATGTCAACGGGTACATCGGAATGGCCCCGATAGCACATGAAAAGCGCCAGAACGTGGACAATGATGCGGTTGGCCAAAAAGGGCGTATGCGTTTTTTCCTGAATATATTCAGGAAAAAACGCATACGCCCTTTTTGGCCAACCAAGCAACCTGGGAGAGCAAATCAGCACTACAAAGAAATCTCTCGCCCCCCCCCCCCGGGGCAAAAGGGCCAGGCGAAAAAAGTCTAAAAACCAGAAAGGCAGGACAGGCCACGGAGTCAAGGGAGCCTTGTTAAGCTGATGGGCGGGATGTCAATGGCCAACAGCCAATCTTCACAAGTGTATCCTCTTTCCCAAACCATGGAAAACACAGAACCACAGAGCATAGGGCACTTCCACACATGGGCGTTGACCTTGGGAAAATGAAAAAATCAACCAGACACAGGGACCCCAAAGTTGAGGGCTGCTGTCTTGACAAGAACCTCCACTCCGGTACACGTTTCATATCCCAGGAAAGAGCCAAGTGGACAAAGACGAGTGGACAAGTGGACAAAGACAAGTGGACAAGTGGACAAGTGGTGCTACGTAGGTCCAATGGAGTGTCACTCAGCCATGAAATCCACGTCATGAGGCTGGTAGCAGCATCCTGAGTGGATTTAGGTACGATCATCCTCAGTGAAATAAGTCCCACAAAAAAAGAAACTTATGATATCACTTATCGAGGGAATGTAAAAATCGCTCCCCATGCACTGAATCCCCAAACAGAACAGAGTCACGCTTTTAGAAAACACACTTATGCCTGCTTCAGGGGAAAGGTGAGGTGCGGTGACGCATAAAACTCGAGTTTGAAATGAGCACAGATACCCTTCCGAAAACCGAATATGGAATGGACACAACCTACTCCTTGCTCAATCAACTGGACTCACCAGACCCTGTTCATCGCACAAGTATCTATCCGACTAGTAAGCATCTTAAAAGCTAAGTCTTGATATCTCTGTGTAAGTGCATCAAGTGTGTGTAAAGCGGCCTAAAACCAGCAGGGAAAATCAGCTCAGACCCATTCTGAGGATACATTTCCAACATAAAGAAGAAACAAGCAGGGCAAAACAGAGAGAAATTCTTCCAAAATGCGTTCAGGGACTGGCATGCAACCAGGATTGACCACATCTACAGCCCCAGCGGCAGAAGACATAAGGCTGGACACTCTTGGGGCTGAGACGATTGGTGAGGTTGGGAAAGCAAATGCAGACCCTTGAAAGGAATCCTGCGTGCTCCCCATTCCATGGGTCCCAACTCTCCAGGTTCAACGCAATCTTCCGACAGCGAAAGCACTCATTGGAAACCCAGCGGATGCTACACCGTGGGATCGGGAAAGCTTTCTGAAACTCACCTCAGTTTTCATCTCCTGGTGCTCGTGTTCTCCATTCAGGCCCCCTTACTAACAATCTCCCCACTTGGAGACTCGGCGCCTTTCCATGCCTCTTTCGTACCGTCTGCAATTTTTCCGCAGGATGAACTGCAAGAGGGGGAACCAATGAGAGACTCGCTGGAGGTGTTTGGTCGGGCACATGTCACTCTCATTTCCCATCACGAAGAAGAATTCACCAGCGGTTCAGCCTGCCACCCCGGATCGACAGTAGGGCGTGAAGCCATCCAGCCGTGTTGCGTCCCACTCACAAAAAAGCGACTTGGGAAATGGAGCTCAGGGGCACTGCACTTCCCAAACCTGCAGAGTTCTAAACGATAACTATCGCCCCAAAATATATTGAGGTCAGGCTACGAAGAGGCGCTGAACGCAAGGCAGAACTGCAGGAAACGGATGTCAACGGGTACATCGGAATGGCCCCGATAGCACATGAAAAGCGCCAGAACGTGGACAATGATGCGGTTGGCCAAAAAGGGCGTATGCGTTTTTTCCTGAATATATTCAGGAAAAAACGCATACGCCCTTTTTGGCCAACCAAGCAACCTGGGAGAGCAAATCAGCACTACAAAGAAATCTCTCGCCCCCCCCGGGGCAAAAGGGCCAGGCGAAAAAAGTCTAAAAACCAGAAAGTCAGGACAGGCCACGGAGTCAAGGGAGCCTTGTTAAGCTGATGGGCGGGATGTCAATGGCCAACAGCCAATCTTCACAAGTGTATCCTCTTTCCCAAACCATGTAAAACACAGAACCACAGAGCATAGGGCACTTCCACACATGGGCGTTGACCTTGGGAAAATGAAAAAATCAACCAGACACAGGGACCCCAAAGTTGAGGGCTGCTGTCTTGACAAGAACCTCCACTCCGGTACACGTTTCATATCCCAGGAAAGAGCCAAGTGGACAAAGACGAGTGGACAAGTGGACAAAGACAAGTGGACAAGTGGACAAGTGGTGCTATGTAGGTCCAATGGAGTGTCACTCAGCCATGAAATCCACGTCATGAGGCTGGTAGCAGCATCCTGAGTGGATTTAGGTACGATCATCCTCAGTGAAATAAGTCCCACAAAAAAAGAAACTTATGATATCACTTATCGAGGGAATGTAAAAATCGCTCCCCATGCACTGAATCCCCAAACAGAACAGAGTCACGCTTTTAGAAAACACACTTATGCCTGCTTCAGGGGAAAGGTGAGGTGGGGTGACGCATAAAACTCGAGTTTGAAATGAGCACAGATACCCTTCCGAAAACCGAATATGGAATGGACACGACCTACTCCTTGCTCAATCAACTGGACTCACCAGACCCTGTTCATCGCACAAGTATCTATCCGACTAGTAAGCATCTTAAAAGCTAAGTCTTGATATCTCTGTGTAAGTGCATCAAGTGTGTGTAAAGCGGCCTAAAACCAGCAGGGAAAATCAGCTCAGACCCATTCTGAGGATACATTTCCAACATAAAGAAGAAACAAGCAGGGCAAAACAGAGAGAAATTCTTCCAAAATGCGTTCAGGGACTGGCATGCAACCAGGATTGACCACATCTACAGCCCCAGCGGCAGAAGACATAAGGCTGGACACTCTTGGGGCTGAGACGATTGGTGAGGTTGGGAAAGCAAATGCAGACCCTTGAAAGGAATCCTGCGTGCTCCCCATTCCATGGGTCCCAACTCTCCAGGTTCAACGCAATCTTCCGACAGCGAAAGCACTCATTGGAAACCCAGCGGATGCTACACCGTGGGATCGGGAAAGCTTTCTGAAACTCACCTCAGTTTTCATCTCCTGGTGCTCGTGTTCTCCATTCAGGCCCCCTTACTAACAATCTCCCCACTTGGAGACTCGGCGCCTTTCCATGCCTCTTTCGTACCGTCTGCAATTTGTCCGCAGGATGAACTGCAAGAGGGGGAACCAATGAGAGACTCGCTGGAGGTGTTTGGTCGGGCACATGTCACTCTCATTTCCCATCACGAAGAAGAATTCACCAGCGGTTCAGCCTGCCACCCCGGATCGACAGTAGGGCGTGAAGCCATCCAGCCGTGTTGCGTCCCACTCACAAAAAAGCGACTTGGGAAATGGAGCTCAGGGGCCCTGCACTTCCCAAACCTGCAGAGTTCTAAACGATAACTATCGCCCCAAAATATATTGAGGTCAGGCTACGAAGAGGCGCTGAACGCAAGGCAGAACTGCAGGAAACGGATGTCAACGGGTACATCGGAATGGCCCCGATAGCACATGAAAAGCGCCAGAACGTGGACAATGATGCGGTTGGCCAAAAAGGGCGTATGCGTTTTTTCCTGAATATATTCAGGAAAAAACGCATACGCCCTTTTTGGCCAACCAAGCAACCTGGGAGAGCAAATCAGCACTACAAAGAAATCTCTCGCCCCCCCCGGGGCAAAAGGGCCAGGCGAAAAAAGTCTAAAAACCAGAAAGTCAGGACAGGCCACGGAGTCAAGGGAGCCTTGTTAAGCTGATGGGCGGGATGTCAATGGCCAACAGCCAATCTTCACAAGTGTATCCTCTTTCCCAAACCATGGAAAACACAGAACCACAGAGCATAGGGCACTTCCACACATGGGCGTTGACCTTGGGAAAATGAAAAAATCAACCAGACACAGGGACCCCAAAGTTGAGGGCTGCTGTCTTGACAAGAACCTCCACTCCGGTACACGTTTCATATCCCAGGAAAGAGCCAAGTGGACAAAGACGAGTGGACAAGTGGACAAAGACAAGTGGACAAGTGGACAAGTGGTGCTACGTAGGTCCAATGGAGTGTCACTCAGCCATGAAATCCACGTCATGAGGCTGGTAGCAGCATCCTGAGTGGATTTAGGTACGATCATCCTCCGTGAAATAAGTCCCACAAAAAAAGAAACTTATGATATCACTTATCGAGGGAATGTAAAAATCGCTCCCCATGCACTGAATCCCCAAACAGAACAGAGTCACGCTTTTAGAAAACACACTTATGCCTGCTTCAGGGGAAAGGTGAGGTGGGGTGACGCATAAAACTCGAGTTTGAAATGAGCACAGATACCCTTCCGAAAACCGAATATGGAATGGACACGACCTACTCCTTGCTCAATCAACTGGACTCACCAGACCCTGTTCATCGCACAAGTATCTATCCGACTAGTAAGCATCTTAAAAGCTAAGTCTTGATATCTCTGTGTAAGTGCATCAAGTGTGTGTAAAGCGGCCTAAAACCAGCAGGGAAAATCAGCTCAGACCCATTCTGAGGATACATTTCCAACATAAAGAAGAAACAAGCAGGGCAAAACAGAGAGAAATTCTTCCAAAATGCGTTCAGGGACTGGCATGCAACCAGGATTGACCACATCTACAGCCCCAGCGGCAGAAGACATAAGGCTGGACACTCTTGGGGCTGAGACGATTGGTGAGGTTGGGAAAGCAAATGCAGACCCTTGAAAGGAATCCTGCGTGCTCCCCATTCCATGGGTCCCAACTCTCCAGGTTCAACGCAATCTTCCGACAGCGAAAGCACTCATTGGAAACCCAGCGGATGCTACACCGTGGGATCGGGAAAGCTTTCTGAAACTCACCTCAGTTTTCATCTCCTGGTGCTCGTGTTCTCCATTCAGGCCCCCTTACTAACAATCTCCCCACTTGGAGACTCGGCGCCTTTCCATGCCTCTTTCGTACCGTCTGCAATTTGTCCGCAGGATGAACTGCAAGAGGGGGAACCAATGAGAGACTCGCTGGAGGTGTTTGGTCGGGCACATGTCACTCTCATTTCCCATCACGAAGAAGAATTCACCAGCGGTTCAGCCTGCCACCCCGGATCGACAATAGGGCGTGAAGCCATCCAGCCGTGTTGCGTCCCACTCACAAAAAAGCGACTTGGGAAATGGAGCTCAGGGGCACTGCACTTCCCAAACCTGCAGAGTTCTAAACGATAACTATCGCCCCAAAATATATTGAGGTCAGGCTACGAAGAGGCGCTGAACGCAAGGCAGAACTGCAGGAAACGGATGTCAACGGGTACATCGGAATGGCCCCGATAGCACATGAAAAGCGCCAGAACGTGGACAATGATGCGGTTGGCCAGAAAGGGCGTATGCGTTTTTTCCTGAATATATTCAGGAAAAAACGCATACGCCCTTTTTGGCCAACCAAGCAACCTGGGAGAGCAAATCAGCACTACAAAGAAATCTCTCGCCCCCCCCGGGGCAAAAGGGCCAGGCGAAAAAAGTCTAAAAACCAGAAAGTCAGGACAGGCCACGGAGTCAAGGGAGCCTTGTTAAGCTGATGGGCGGGATGTCAATGGCCAACAGCCAATCTTCACAAGTGTATCCTCTTTCCCAAACCATGGAAAACACAGAACCACAGAGCATAGGGCACTTCCACACATGGGCGTTGACCTTGGGAAAATGAAAAAATCAACCAGACACAGGGACCCCAAAGTTGAGGGCTGCTGTCTTGACAAGAACCTCCACTCCGGTACACGTTTCATATCCCAGGAAAGAGCCAAGTGGACAAAGACGAGTGGACAAGTGGACAAAGACAAGTGGACAAGTGGACAAGTGGTGCTACGTAGGTCCAATGGAGTGTCACTCAGCCATGAAATCCACGTCATGAGGCTGGTAGCAGCATCCTGAGTGGATTTAGGTACGATCATCCTCCGTGAAATAAGTCCCACAAAAAAAGAAACTTATGATATCACTTATCGAGGGAATGTAAAAATCGCTCCCCATGCACTGAATCCCCAAACAGAACAGAGTCACGCTTTTAGAAAACACACTTATGCCTGCTTCAGGGGAAAGGTGAGGTGGGGTGACGCATAAAACTCGAGTTTGAAATGAGCACAGATACCCTTCCGAAAACCGAATATGGAATGGACACGACCTACTCCTTGCTCAATCAACTGGACTCACCAGACCCTGTTCATCGCACAAGTATCTATCCGACTAGTAAGCATCTTAAAAGCTAAGTCTTGATATCTCTGTGTAAGTGCATCAAGTGTGTGTAAAGCGGCCTAAAACCAGCAGGGAAAATCAGCTCAGACCCATTCTGAGGATACATTTCCAACATAAAGAAGAAACAAGCAGGGCAAAACAGAGAGAAATTCTTCCAAAATGCGTTCAGGGACTGGCATGCAACCAGGATTGACCACATCTACAGCCCCAGCGGCAGAAGACATAAGGCTGGACACTCTTGGGGCTGAGACGATTGGTGAGGTTGGGAAAGCAAATGCAGACCCTTGAAAGGAATCCTGCGTGCTCCCCATTCCATGGGTCCCAACTCTCCAGGTTCAACGCAATCTTCCGACAGCGAAAGCACTCATTGGAAACCCAGCGGATGCTACACCGTGGGATCGGGAAAGCTTTCTGAAACTCACCTCAGTTTTCATCTCCTGGTGCTCGTGTTCTCCATTCAGGCCCCCTTACTAACAATCTCCCCACTTGGAGACTCGGCGCCTTTCCATGCCTCTTTCGTACCGTCTGCAATTTGTCCGCAGGATGAACTGCAAGAGGGGGAACCAATGAGAGACTCGCTGGAGGTGTTTGGTCGGGCACATGTCACTCTCATTTCCCATCACGAAGAAGAATTCACCAGCGGTTCAGCCTGCCACCCCGGATCGACAATAGGGCGTGAAGCCATCCAGCCGTGTTGCGTCCCACTCACAAAAAAGCGACTTGGGAAATGGAGCTCAGGGGCACTGCACTTCCCAAACCTGCAGAGTTCTAAACGATAACTATCGCCCCAAAATATATTGAGGTCAGGCTACGAAGAGGCGCTGAACGCAAGGCAGAACTGCAGGAAACGGATGTCAACGGGTACATCGGAATGGCCCCGATAGCACATGAAAAGCGCCAGAACGTGGACAATGATGCGGTTGGCCAGAAAGGGCGTATGCGTTTTTTCCTTCAGGAAAAAACGCATACGCCCTTTTTGGCCAACCAAGCAACCTGGGAGAGCAAATCAGCACTACAAAGAAATCTCTCGCCCCCCCCGGGGCAAAAGGGCCAGGCGAAAAAAGTCTAAAAACCAGAAAGGCAGGACAGGCCACGGAGTCAAGGGAGCCTTGTTAAGCTGATGGGCGGGATGTCAATGGCCAACAGCCAACCTTCACAAGTGTATCCTCTTTCCCAAACCATGTAAAACACAGAACCACAGAGCATAGGGCACTTCCACACATGGGCGTTGACCTTGGGAAAATGAAAAAATCAACCAGACACAGGGACCCCAAAGTTGAGGGCTGCTGTCTTGACAAGAACCTCCACTCCGGTACACGTTTCATATCCCAGGAAAGAGCCAAGTGGACAAAGACGAGTGGACAAGTGGACAAAGACAAGTGGACAAGTGGTGCTACGTAGGTCCAATGGAGTGTCACTCAGCCATGAAATCCACGTCATGAGGCTGGTAGCAGCATCCTGAGTGGATTTAGGTACGATCATCCTCAGTGAAATAAGTCCCACAAAAAAAGAAACTTATGATATCACTTATCGAGGGAATGTAAAAATCGCTCCCCATGCACTGAATCCCCAAATAGAACAGAGTCACGCTTTTAGAAAACACACTTATGCCTGCTTCAGGGGAAAGGTGAGGTGGGGTGACGCATAAAACTCGAGTTTGAAATGAGCACAGATACCCTTCCGAAAACCGAATATGGAATGGACACGACCTACTCCTTGCTCAATCAACTGGACTCACCAGACCCTGTTCATCGCACAAGTATCTATCCGACTAGTAAGCATCTTAAAAGCTAAGTCTTGATATCTCTGTGTAAGTGCATCAAGTGTGTGTAAAGCGGCCTAAAACCAGCAGGGAAAATCAGCTCAGACCCATTCTGAGGATACATTTCCAACATAAAGAAGAAACAAGCAGGGCAAAACAGAGAGAAATTCTTCCAAAATGCGTTCAGGGACTGGCATGCAACCAGGATTGACCACATCTACAGCCCCAGCGGCAGAAGACATAAGGCTGGACACTCTTGGGGCTGAGACGATTGGTGAGGTTGGGAAAGCAAATGCAGACCCTTGAAAGGAATCCTGCGTGCTCCCCATTCCATGGGTCCCAACTCTCCAGGTTCAACGCAATCTTCCGACAGCGAAAGCACTCATTGGAAACCCAGCGGATGCTACACCGTGGGATCGGGAAAGCTTTCTGAAACTCACCTCAGTTTTCATCTCCTGGTGCTCGTGTTCTCCATTCAGGCCCCCTTACTAACAATCTCCCCACTTGGAGACTCGGCGCCTTTCCATGCCTCTTTCGTACCGTCTGCAATTTGTCCGCAGGATGAACTGCAAGAGGGGGAACCAATGAGAGACTCGCTGGAGGTGTTTGGTCGGGCACATGTCACTCTCATTTCCCATCACGAAGAAGAATTCACCAGCGGTTCAGCCTGCCACCCCGGATCGACAATAGGGCGTGAAGCCATCCAGCCGTGTTGCGTCCCACTCACAAAAAAGCGACTTGGGAAATGGAGCTCAGGGGCACTGCACTTCCCAAACCTGCAGAGTTCTAAACGATAACTATCGCCCCAAAATATATTGAGGTCAGGCTACGAAGAGGCGCTGAACGCAAGGCAGAACTGCAGGAAACGGATGTCAACGGGTACATCGGAATGGCCCCGATAGCACATGAAAAGCGCCAGAACGTGGACAATGATGCGGTTGGCCAAAAAGGGCGTATGCGTTTTTTCCTGAATATATTCAGGAAAAAACGCATACGCCCTTTTTGGCCAACCAAGCAACCTGGGAGAGCAAATCAGCACTACAAAGAAATCTCTCGCCCCCCCCCCCCGGGGCAAAAGGGCCAGGCGAAAAAAGTCTAAAAACCAGAAAGGCAGGACAGCCCACGGAGTCAAGGGAGCCTTGTTAAGCTGATGGGCGGGATGTCAATGGCCAACAGCCAATCTTCACAAGTGTATCCTCTTTCCCAACCCATGTAAAACACAGAACCACAGAGCATAGGGCACTTCCACACATGGGCGTTGACCTTGGGAAAATGAAAAAATCAACCAGACACAGGGACCCCAAAGTTGAGGGCTGCTGTCTTGACAAGAACCTCCACTCCGGTACACGTTTCATATCCCAGGAAAGAGCCAAGTGGACAAAGACGAGTGGACAAGTGGACAAAGACAAGTGGACAAGTGGACAAGTGGTGCTACGTAGGTCCAATGGAGTGTCACTCAGCCATGAAATCCACGTCATGAGGCTGGTAGCAGCATCCTGAGTGGATTTAGGTACGATCATCCTCAGTGAAATAAGTCCCACAAAAAAAGAAACTTATGATATCACTTATCGAGGGAATGTAAAAATCGCTCCCCATGCACTGAATCCCCAAACAGAACAGAGTCACGCTTTTAGAAAACACACTTATGCCTGCTTCAGGGGAAAGGTGAGGTGCGGTGACGCATAAAACTCGAGTTTGAAATGAGCACAGATACCCTTCCGAAAACCGAATATGGAATGGACACAACCTACTCCTTGCTCAATCAACTGGACTCACCAGACCCTGTTCATCGCACAAGTATCTATCCGACTAGTAAGCATCTTAAAAGCTAAGTCTTGATATCTCTGTGTAAGTGCATCAAGTGTGTGTAAAGCGGCCTAAAACCAGCAGGGAAAATCAGCTCAGACCCATTCTGAGGATACATTTCCAACATAAAGAAGAAACAAGCAGGGCAAAACAGAGAGAAATTCTTCCAAAATGCGTTCAGGGACTGGCATGCAACCAGGATTGACCACATCTACAGCCCCAGCGGCAGAAGACATAAGGCTGGACACTCTTGGGGCTGAGACGATTGGTGAGGTTGGGAAAGCAAATGCAGACCCTTGAAAGGAATCCTGCGTGCTCCCCATTCCATGGGTCCCAACTCTCCAGGTTCAACGCAATCTTCCGACAGCGAAAGCACTCATTGGAAACCCAGCGGATGCTACACCGTGGGATCGGGAAAGCTTTCTGAAACTCACCTCAGTTTTCATCTCCTGGTGCTCGTGTTCTCCATTCAGGCCCCCTTACTAACAATCTCCCCACTTGGAGACTCGGCGCCTTTCCATGCCTCTTTCGTACCGTCTGCAATTTGTCCGCAGGATGAACTGCAAGAGGGGGAACCAATGAGAGACTCGCTGGAGGTGTTTGGTCGGGCACATGTCACTCTCATTTCCCATCACGAAGAAGAATTCACCAGCGGTTCAGCCTGCCACCCCGGATCGACAATAGGGCGTGAAGCCATCCAGCCGTGTTGCGTCCCACTCACAAAAAAGCGACTTGGGAAATGGAGCTCAGGGGCACTGCACTTCCCAAACCTGCAGAGTTCTAAACGATAACTATCGCCCCAAAATATATTGAGGTCAGGCTACGAAGAGGCGCTGAACGCAAGGCAGAACTGCAGGAAACGGATGTCAACGGGTACATCGGAATGGCCCCGATAGCACATGAAAAGCGCCAGAACGTGGACAATGATGCGGTTGGCCAGAAAGGGCGTATGCGTTTTTTCCTTCAGGAAAAAACGCATACGCCCTTTTTGGCCAACCAAGCAACCTGGGAGAGCAAATCAGCACTACAAAGAAATCTCTCGCCCCCCCCGGGGCAAAAGGGCCAGGCGAAAAAAGTCTAAAAACCAGAAAGGCAGGACAGGCCACGGAGTCAAGGGAGCCTTGTTAAGCTGATGGGCGGGATGTCAATGGCCAACAGCCAACCTTCACAAGTGTATCCTCTTTCCCAAACCATGTAAAACACAGAACCACAGAGCATAGGGCACTTCCACACATGGGCGTTGACCTTGGGAAAATGAAAAAATCAACCAGACACAGGGACCCCAAAGTTGAGGGCTGCTGTCTTGACAAGAACCTCCACTCCGGTACACGTTTCATATCCCAGGAAAGAGCCAAGTGGACAAAGACGAGTGGACAAGTGGACAAAGACAAGTGGACAAGTGGTGCTACGTAGGTCCAATGGAGTGTCACTCAGCCATGAAATCCACGTCATGAGGCTGGTAGCAGCATCCTGAGTGGATTTAGGTACGATCATCCTCAGTGAAATAAGTCCCACAAAAAAAGAAACTTATGATATCACTTATCGAGGGAATGTAAAAATCGCTCCCCATGCACTGAATCCCCAAATAGAACAGAGTCACGCTTTTAGAAAACACACTTATGCCTGCTTCAGGGGAAAGGTGAGGTGGGGTGACGCATAAAACTCGAGTTTGAAATGAGCACAGATACCCTTCCGAAAACCGAATATGGAATGGACACGACCTACTCCTTGCTCAATCAACTGGACTCACCAGACCCTGTTCATCGCACAAGTATCTATCCGACTAGTAAGCATCTTAAAAGCTAAGTCTTGATATCTCTGTGTAAGTGCATCAAGTGTGTGTAAAGCGGCCTAAAACCAGCAGGGAAAATCAGCTCAGACCCATTCTGAGGATACATTTCCAACATAAAGAAGAAACAAGCAGGGCAAAACAGAGAGAAATTCTTCCAAAATGCGTTCAGGGACTGGCATGCAACCAGGATTGACCACATCTACAGCCCCAGCGGCAGAAGACATAAGGCTGGACACTCTTGGGGCTGAGACGATTGGTGAGGTTGGGAAAGCAAATGCAGACCCTTGAAAGGAATCCTGCGTGCTCCCCATTCCATGGGTCCCAACTCTCCAGGTTCAACGCAATCTTCCGACAGCGAAAGCACTCATTGGAAACCCAGCGGATGCTACACCGTGGGATCGGGAAAGCTTTCTGAAACTCACCTCAGTTTTCATCTCCTGGTGCTCGTGTTCTCCATTCAGGCCCCCTTACTAACAATCTCCCCACTTGGAGACTCGGCGCCTTTCCATGCCTCTTTCGTACCGTCTGCAATTTGTCCGCAGGATGAACTGCAAGAGGGGGAACCAATGAGAGACTCGCTGGAGGTGTTTGGTCGGGCACATGTCACTCTCATTTCCCATCACGAAGAAGAATTCACCAGCGGTTCAGCCTGCCACCCCGGATCGACAATAGGGCGTGAAGCCATCCAGCCGTGTTGCGTCCCACTCACAAAAAAGCGACTTGGGAAATGGAGCTCAGGGGCACTGCACTTCCCAAACCTGCAGAGTTCTAAACGATAACTATCGCCCCAAAATATATTGAGGTCAGGCTACGAAGAGGCGCTGAACGCAAGGCAGAACTGCAGGAAACGGATGTCAACGGGTACATCGGAATGGCCCCGATAGCACATGAAAAGCGCCAGAACGTGGACAATGATGCGGTTGGCCAAAAAGGGCGTATGCGTTTTTTCCTGAATATATTCAGGAAAAAACGCATACGCCCTTTTTGGCCAACCAAGCAACCTGGGAGAGCAAATCAGCACTACAAAGAAATCTCTCGCCCCCCCCCCCCGGGGCAAAAGGGCCAGGCGAAAAAAGTCTAAAAACCAGAAAGGCAGGACAGCCCACGGAGTCAAGGGAGCCTTGTTAAGCTGATGGGCGGGATGTCAATGGCCAACAGCCAATCTTCACAAGTGTATCCTCTTTCCCAACCCATGTAAAACACAGAACCACAGAGCATAGGGCACTTCCACACATGGGCGTTGACCTTGGGAAAATGAAAAAATCAACCAGACACAGGGACCCCAAAGTTGAGGGCTGCTGTCTTGACAAGAACCTCCACTCCGGTACACGTTTCATATCCCAGGAAAGAGCCAAGTGGACAAAGACGAGTGGACAAGTGGACAAAGACAAGTGGACAAGTGGACAAGTGGTGCTACGTAGGTCCAATGGAGTGTCACTCAGCCATGAAATCCACGTCATGAGGCTGGTAGCAGCATCCTGAGTGGATTTAGGTACGATCATCCTCAGTGAAATAAGTCCCACAAAAAAAGAAACTTATGATATCACTTATCGAGGGAATGTAAAAATCGCTCCCCATGCACTGAATCCCCAAACAGAACAGAGTCACGCTTTTAGAAAACACACTTATGCCTGCTTCAGGGGAAAGGTGAGGTGCGGTGACGCATAAAACTCGAGTTTGAAATGAGCACAGATACCCTTCCGAAAACCGAATATGGAATGGACACAACCTACTCCTTGCTCAATCAACTGGACTCACCAGACCCTGTTCATCGCACAAGTATCTATCCGACTAGTAAGCATCTTAAAAGCTAAGTCTTGATATCTCTGTGTAAGTGCATCAAGTGTGTGTAAAGCGGCCTAAAACCAGCAGGGAAAATCAGCTCAGACCCATTCTGAGGATACATTTCCAACATAAAGAAGAAACAAGCAGGGCAAAACAGAGAGAAATTCTTCCAAAATGCGTTCAGGGACTGGCATGCAACCAGGATTGACCACATCTACAGCCCCAGCGGCAGAAGACATAAGGCTGGACACTCTTGGGGCTGAGACGATTGGTGAGGTTGGGAAAGCAAATGCAGACCCTTGAAAGGAATCCTGCGTGCTCCCCATTCCATGGGTCCCAACTCTCCAGGTTCAACGCAATCTTCCGACAGCGAAAGCACTCATTGGAAACCCAGCGGATGCTACACCGTGGGATCGGGAAAGCTTTCTGAAACTCACCTCAGTTTTCATCTCCTGGTGCTCGTGTTCTCCATTCAGGCCCCCTTACTAACAATCTCCCCACTTGGAGACTCGGCGCCTTTCCATGCCTCTTTCGTACCGTCTGCAATTTTTCCGCAGGATGAACTGCAAGAGGGGGAACCAATGAGAGACTCGCTGGAGGTGTTTGGTCGGGCACATGTCACTCTCATTTCCCATCACGAAGAAGAATTCACCAGCGGTTCAGCCTGCCACCCCGGATCGACAGTAGGGCGTGAAGCCATCCAGCCGTGTTGCGTCCCACTCACAAAAAAGCGACTTGGGAAATGGAGCTCAGGGGCACTGCACTTCCCAAACCTGCAGAGTTCTAAACGATAACTATCGCCCCAAAATATATTGAGGTCAGGCTACGAAGAGGCGCTGAACGCAAGGCAGAACTGCAGGAAACGGATGTCAACGGGTACATCGGAATGGCCCCGATAGCACATGAAAAGCGCCAGAACGTGGACAATGATGCGGTTGGCCAAAAAGGGCGTATGCGTTTTTTCCTGAATATATTCAGGAAAAAACGCATACGCCCTTTTTGGCCAACCAAGCAACCTGGGAGAGCAAATCAGCACTACAAAGAAATCTCTCGCCCCCCCCGGGGCAAAAGGGCCAGGCGAAAAAAGTCTAAAAACCAGAAAGTCAGGACAGGCCACGGAGTCAAGGGAGCCTTGTTAAGCTGATGGGCGGGATGTCAATGGCCAACAGCCAATCTTCACAAGTGTATCCTCTTTCCCAAACCATGTAAAACACAGAACCACAGAGCATAGGGCACTTCCACACATGGGCGTTGACCTTGGGAAAATGAAAAAATCAACCAGACACAGGGACCCCAAAGTTGAGGGCTGCTGTCTTGACAAGAACCTCCACTCCGGTACACGTTTCATATCCCAGGAAAGAGCCAAGTGGACAAAGACGAGTGGACAAGTGGACAAAGACAAGTGGACAAGTGGACAAGTGGTGCTATGTAGGTCCAATGGAGTGTCACTCAGCCATGAAATCCACGTCATGAGGCTGGTAGCAGCATCCTGAGTGGATTTAGGTACGATCATCCTCAGTGAAATAAGTCCCACAAAAAAAGAAACTTATGATATCACTTATCGAGGGAATGTAAAAATCGCTCCCCATGCACTGAATCCCCAAACAGAACAGAGTCACGCTTTTAGAAAACACACTTATGCCTGCTTCAGGGGAAAGGTGAGGTGGGGTGACGCATAAAACTCGAGTTTGAAATGAGCACAGATACCCTTCCGAAAACCGAATATGGAATGGACACGACCTACTCCTTGCTCAATCAACTGGACTCACCAGACCCTGTTCATCGCACAAGTATCTATCCGACTAGTAAGCATCTTAAAAGCTAAGTCTTGATATCTCTGTGTAAGTGCATCAAGTGTGTGTAAAGCGGCCTAAAACCAGCAGGGAAAATCAGCTCAGACCCATTCTGAGGATACATTTCCAACATAAAGAAGAAACAAGCAGGGCAAAACAGAGAGAAATTCTTCCAAAATGCGTTCAGGGACTGGCATGCAACCAGGATTGACCACATCTACAGCCCCAGCGGCAGAAGACATAAGGCTGGACACTCTTGGGGCTGAGACGATTGGTGAGGTTGGGAAAGCAAATGCAGACCCTTGAAAGGAATCCTGCGTGCTCCCCATTCCATGGGTCCCAACTCTCCAGGTTCAACGCAATCTTCCGACAGCGAAAGCACTCATTGGAAACCCAGCGGATGCTACACCGTGGGATCGGGAAAGCTTTCTGAAACTCACCTCAGTTTTCATCTCCTGGTGCTCGTGTTCTCCATTCAGGCCCCCTTACTAACAATCTCCCCACTTGGAGACTCGGCGCCTTTCCATGCCTCTTTCGTACCGTCTGCAATTTGTCCGCAGGATGAACTGCAAGAGGGGGAACCAATGAGAGACTCGCTGGAGGTGTTTGGTCGGGCACATGTCACTCTCATTTCCCATCACGAAGAAGAATTCACCAGCGGTTCAGCCTGCCACCCCGGATCGACAATAGGGCGTGAAGCCATCCAGCCGTGTTGCGTCCCACTCACAAAAAAGCGACTTGGGAAATGGAGCTCAGGGGCACTGCACTTCCCAAACCTGCAGAGTTCTAAACGATAACTATCGCCCCAAAATATATTGAGGTCAGGCTACGAAGAGGCGCTGAACGCAAGGCAGAACTGCAGGAAACGGATGTCAACGGGTACATCGGAATGGCCCCGATAGCACATGAAAAGCGCCAGAACGTGGACAATGATGCGGTTGGCCAAAAAGGGCGTATGCGTTTTTTCCTGAATATATTCAGGAAAAAACGCATACGCCCTTTTTGGCCAACCAAGCAACCTGGGAGAGCAAATCAGCACTACAAAGAAATCTCTCGCCCCCCCCCCCCCGGGGCAAAAGGGCCAGGCGAAAAAAGTCTAAAAACCAGAAAGGCAGGACAGCCCACGGAGTCAAGGGAGCCTTGTTAAGCTGATGGGCGGGATGTCAATGGCCAACAGCCAATCTTCACAAGTGTATCCTCTTTCCCAAACCATGGAAAACACAGAACCACAGAGCATAGGGCACTTCCACACATGGGCGTTGACCTTGGGAAAATCAAAAAATCAACCAGACACAGGGACCCCAAAGTTGAGGGCTGCTGTCTTGACAAGAACCTCCACTCCGGTACACGTTTCATATCCCAGGAAAGAGCCAAGTGGACAAAGACGAGTGGACAAGTGGACAAAGACAAGTGGACAAGTGGACAAGTGGTGCTACGTAGGTCCAATGGAGTGTCACTCAGCCATGAAATCCACGTCATGAGGCTGGTAGCAGCATCCTGAGTGGATTTAGGTACGATCATCCTCAGTGAAATAAGTCCCACAAAAAAAGAAACTTATGATATCACTTATCGAGGGAATGTAAAAATCGCTCCCCATGCACTGAATCCCCAAACGGAACAGAGTCACGCTTTTAGAAAACACACTTATGCCTGCTTCAGGGGAAAGGTGAGGTGGGGTGACGCATAAAACTCGAGTTTGAAATGAGCACAGATACCCTTCCGAAAACCGAATATGGAATGGACATGACCTACTCCTTGCTCAATCAACTGGACTCACCAGACCCTGTTCATCGCACAAGTATCTATCCGACTAGTAAGCATCTTAAAAGCTAAGTCTTGATATCTCTGTGTAAGTGCATCAAGTGTGTGTAAAGCGGCCTAAAACCAGCAGGGAAAATCAGCTCAGACCCATTCTGAGGATACATTTCCAACATAAAGAAGAAACAAGCAGGGCAAAACAGAGAGAAATTCTTCCAAAATGCGTTCAGGGACTGGCATGCAACCAGGATTGACCACATCTACAGCCCCAGCGGCAGAAGACATAAGGCTGGACACTCTTGGGGCTGAGACGATTGGTGAGGTTGGGAAAGCAAATGCAGACCCTTGAAAGGAATCCTGCGTGCTCCCCATTCCATGGGTCCCAACTCTCCAGGTTCAACGCAATCTTCCGACAGCGAAAGCACTCATTGGAAACCCAGCGGTTGCTACACCGTGGGATCGGGAAAGCTTTCTGAAACTCACCTCAGTTTTCATCTCCTGGTGCTCGTGTTCTCCATTCAGGCCCCCTTACTAACAATCTCCCCACTTGGAGACTCGGCGCCTTTCCATGCCTCTTTCGTACCGTCTGCAATTTGTCCGCAGGATGAACTGCAAGAGGGGGAACCAATGAGAGACTCGCTGGAGGTGTTTGGTCGGGCACATGTCACTCTCATTTCCCATCACGAAGAAGAATTCACCAGCGGTTCAGCCTCCCACCCCGGATCGACAATAGGGCGTGAAGCCATCCAGCCGTGTTGCGTCCCACTCACAAAAAAGCGACTTGGGAAATGGAGCTCAGGGGCACTGCACTTCCCAAACCTGCAGAGTTCTAAACGATAAGTATCGCCCCAAAATATATTGAGGTCAGGCTACGAAGAGGCGCTGAACGCAAGGCAGAACTGCAGGAAACGGATGTCAACGGGTACATCGGAATGGCCCCGATAGCACATGAAAAGCGCCAGAACGTGGACAATGATGCGGTTGGCCAAAAAGGGCGTATGCGTTTTTTCCTGAATATATTCAGGAAAAAACGCATACGCCCTTTTTGGCCAACCAAGCAACCTGGGAGAGCAAATCAGCACTACAAAGAAATCTCTGGCCCCCCCCCCCCGGGGCAAAAGTGCCAGGCGAAAAAAGTCTAAAAACCAGAAAGGCAGGACAGCCCACGGAGTCAAGGGAGCCTTGTTAAGCTGATGGGCGGGATGTCAATGGCCAACAGCCAATCTTCACAAGTGTATCCTCTTTCCCAAACCATGTAAAACACAGAACCACAGAGCATAGGGCACTTCCACACATGGGCGTTGACCTTGGGAAAATGAAAAAATCAACCAGACACAGGGACCCCAAAGTTGAGGGCTGCTGTCTTGACAAGAACCTCCACTCCGGTACACGTTTCATATCCCAGGAAAGAGCCAAGTGGACAAAGACGAGTGGACAAGTGGACAAAGACAAGTGGACAAGTGGACAAGTGGTGCTACGTAGGTCCAATGGAGTGTCACTCAGCCATGAAATCCACGTCATGAGGCTGGTAGCAGCATCCTGAGTGGATTTAGGTACGATCATCCTCAGTGAAATAAGTCCCACAAAAAAAGAAACTTATGATATCACTTATCGAGGGAATGTAAAAATCGCTCCCCATGCACTGAATCCCCAAACAGAACAGAGTCACGCTTTTAGAAAACACACTTATGCCTGCTTCAGGGGAAAGGTGAGGTGGGGTGACGCATAAAACTCGAGTTTGAAATGAGCACAGATACCCTTCCGAAAACCGAATATGGAATGGACACGACCTACTCCTTGCTCAATCAACTGGACTCACCAGACCCTGTTCATCGCACAAGTATCTATCCGACTAGTAAGCATCTTAAAAGCTAAGTCTTGATATCTCTGTGTAAGTGCATCAAGTGTGTGTAAAGCGGCCTAAAACCAGCAGGGAAAATCAGCTCAGACCCATTCTGAGGATACATTTCCAACATAAAGAAGAAACAAGCAGGGCAAAACAGAGAGAAATTCTTCCAAAATGCGTTCAGGGACTGGCATGCAACCAGGATTGACCACATCTACAGCCCCAGCGGCAGAAGACATAAGGCTGGACACTCTTGGGGCTGAGACGATTGGTGAGGTTGGGAAAGCAAATGCAGACCCTTGAAAGGAATCCTGCGTGCTCCCCATTCCATGGGTCCCAACTCTCCAGGTTCAACGCAATCTTCCGACAGCGAAAGCACTCATTGGAAACCCAGCGGTTGCTACACCGTGGGATCGGGAAAGCTTTCTGAAACTCACCTCAGTTTTCATCTCCTGGTGCTCGTGTTCTCCATTCAGGCCCCCTTACTAACAATCTCCCCACTTGGAGACTCGGCGCCTTTCCATGCCTCTTTCGTACCGTCTGCAATTTGTCCGCAGGATGAACTGCAAGAGGGGGAACCAATGAGAGACTCGCTGGAGGTGTTTGGTCGGGCACATGTCACTCTCATTTCCCATCACGAAGAAGAATTCACCAGCGGTTCAGCCTGCCACCCCGGATCGACAATAGGGCGTGAAGCCATCCAGCCGTGTTGCGTCCCACTCACAAAAAAGCGACTTGGGAAATGGAGCTCAGGGGCACTGCACTTCCCAAACCTGCAGAGTTCTAAACGATAACTATCGCCCCAAAATATATTGAGGTCAGGCTACGAAGAGGCGCTGAACGCAAGGCAGAACTGCAGGAAACGGATGTCAACGGGTACATCGGAATGGCCCCGATAGCACATGAAAAGCGCCAGAACGTGGACAATGATGCGGTTGGCCAAAAGGGGCGTATGCGTTTTTTCCTGAATATATTCAGGAAAAAACGCATACGCCCCTTTTGGCCAACCAAGCAACCTGGGAGAGCAAATCAGCACTACAAAGAAATCTCTCGCCCCCCCCCCGGGGCAAAAGGGCCAGGCGAAAAAAGTCTAAAAACCAGAAAGGCAGGACAGGCCACGGAGTCAAGGGAGCCTTGTTAAGCTGATGGGCGGGATGTCAATGGCCAACAGCCAATCTTCACAAGTGTATCCTCTTTCCCAAACCATGTAAAACACAGAACCACAGAGCATAGGGCACTTCCACACATGGGCGTTGACCTTGGGAAAATGAAAAAATCAACCAGACACAGGGACCCCAAAGTTGAGGGCTGCTGTCTTGACAAGAACCTCCACTCCGGTACACGTTTCATATCCCAGGAAAGAGCCAAGTGGACAAAGACGAGTGGACAAGTGGACAAAGACAAGTGGACAAGTGGACAAGTGGTGCTACGTAGGTCCAATGGAGTGTCACTCAGCCATGAAATCCACGTCATGAGGCTGGTAGCAGCATCCTGAGTGGATTTAGGTACGATCATCCTCAGTGAAATAAGTCCCACAAAAAAAGAAACTTATGATATCACTTATCGAGGGAATGTAAAAATCGCTCCCCATGCACTGAATCCCCAAACAGAACAGAGTCACGCTTTTAGAAAACACACTTATGCCTGCTTCAGGGGAAAGGTGAGGTGGGGTGACGCATAAAACTCGAGTTTGAAATGAGCACAGATACCCTTCCGAAAACCGAATATGGAATGGACACGACCTACTCCTTGCTCAATCAACTGGACTCACCAGACCCTGTTCATCGCACAAGTATCTATCCGACTAGTAAGCATCTTAAAAGCTAAGTCTTGATATCTCTGTGTAAGTGCATCAAGTGTGTGTAAAGCGGCCTAAAACCAGCAGGGAAAATCAGCTCAGACCCATTCTGAGGATACATTTCCAACATAAAGAAGAAACAAGCAGGGCAAAACAGAGAGAAATTCTTCCAAAATGCGTTCAGGGACTGGCATGCAACCAGGATTGACCACATCTACAGCCCCAGCGGCAGAAGACATAAGGCTGGACACTCTTGGGGCTGAGACGATTGGTGAGGTTGGGAAAGCAAATGCAGACCCTTGAAAGGAATCCTGCGTGCTCCCCATTCCATGGGTCCCAACTCTCCAGGTTCAACGCAATCTTCCGACAGCGAAAGCACTCATTGGAAACCCAGCGGTTGCTACACCGTGGGATCGGGAAAGCTTTCTGAAACTCACCTCAGTTTTCATCTCCTGGTGCTCGTGTTCTCCATTCAGGCCCCCTTACTAACAATCTCCCCACTTGGAGACTCGGCGCCTTTCCATGCCTCTTTCGTACCGTCTGCAATTTGTCCGCAGGATGAACTGCAAGAGGGGGAACCAATGAGAGACTCGCTGGAGGTGTTTGGTCGGGCACATGTCACTCTCATTTCCCATCACGAAGAAGAATTCACCAGCGGTTCAGCCTGCCACCCCGGATCGACAATAGGGCGTGAAGCCATCCAGCCGTGTTGCGTCCCACTCACAAAAAAGCGACTTGGGAAATGGAGCTCAGGGGCACTGCACTTCCCAAACCTGCAGAGTTCTAAACGATAACTATCGCCCCAAAATATATTGAGGTCAGGCTACGAAGAGGCGCTGAACGCAAGGCAGAACTGCAGGAAACGGATGTCAACGGGTACATCGGAATGGCCCCGATAGCACATGAAAAGCGCCAGAACGTGGACAATGATGCGGTTGGCCAAAAGGGGCGTATGCGTTTTTTCCTGAATATATTCAGGAAAAAACGCATACGCCCTTTTTGGCCAACCAAGCAACCTGGGAGAGCAAATCAGCACTACAAAGAAATCTCTCGCCCCCCCCCGGGGCAAAAGGGCCAGGCGAAAAAAGTCTAAAAACCAGAAAGGCAGGACAGCCCACGGAGTCAAGGGAGCCTTGTTAAGCTGATGGGCGGGATGTCAATGGCCAACAGCCAATCTTCACAAGTGTATCCTCTTTCCCAAACCATGTAAAACACAGAACCACAGAGCATAGGGCACTTCCACACATGGGCGTTGACCTTGGGAAAATGAAAAAATCAACCAGACACAGGGACCCCAAAGTTGAGGGCTGCTGTCTTGACAAGAACCTCCACTCCGGTACACGTTTCATATCCCAGGAAAGAGCCAAGTGGACAAAGACGAGTGGACAAGTGGACAAAGACAAGTGGACAAGTGGACAAGTGGTGCTACGTAGGTCCAATGGAGTGTCACTCAGCCATGAAATCCACGTCATGAGGCTGGTAGCAGCATCCTGAGTGGATTTAGGTACGATCATCCTCAGTGAAATAAGTCCCACAAAAAAAGAAACTTATGATATCACTTATCGAGGGAATGTAAAAATCGCTCCCCATGCACTGAATCCCCAAACAGAACAGAGTCACGCTTTTAGAAAACACACTTATGCCTGCTTCAGGGGAAAGGTGAGGTGGGGTGACGCATAAAACTCGAGTTTGAAATGAGCACAGATACCCTTCCGAAAACCGAATATGGAATGGACACGACCTACTCCTTGCTCAATCAACTGGACTCACCAGACCCTGTTCATCGCACAAGTATCTATCCGACTAGTAAGCATCTTAAAAGCTAAGTCTTGATATCTCTGTGTAAGTGCATCAAGTGTGTGTAAAGCGGCCTAAAACCAGCAGGGAAAATCAGCTCAGACCCATTCTGAGGATACATTTCCAACATAAAGAAGAAACAAGCAGGGCAAAACAGAGAGAAATTCTTCCAAAATGCGTTCAGGGACTGGCATGCAACCAGGATTGACCACATCTACAGCCCCAGCGGCAGAAGACATAAGGCTGGACACTCTTGGGGCTGAGACGATTGGTGAGGTTGGGAAAGCAAATGCAGACCCTTGAAAGGAATCCTGCGTGCTCCCCATTCCATGGGTCCCAACTCTCCAGGTTCAACGCAATCTTCCGACAGCGAAAGCACTCATTGGAAACCCAGCGGTTGCTACACCGTGGGATCGGGAAAGCTTTCTGAAACTCACCTCAGTTTTCATCTCCTGGTGCTCGTGTTCTCCATTCAGGCCCCCTTACTAACAATCTCCCCACTTGGAGACTCGGCGCCTTTCCATGCCTCTTTCGTACCGTCTGCAATTTGTCCGCAGGATGAACTGCAAGAGGGGGAACCAATGAGAGACTCGCTGGAGGTGTTTGGTCGGGCACATGTCACTCTCATTTCCCATCACGAAGAAGAATTCACCAGCGGTTCAGCCTGCCACCCCGGATCGACAATAGGGCGTGAAGCCATCCAGCCGTGTTGCGTCCCACTCACAAAAAAGCGACTTGGGAAATGGAGCTCAGGGGCACTGCACTTCCCAAACCTGCAGAGTTCTAAACGATAACTATCGCCCCAAAATATATTGAGGTCAGGCTACGAAGAGGCGCTGAACGCAAGGCAGAACTGCAGGAAACGGATGTCAACGGGTACATCGGAATGGCCCCGATAGCACATGAAAAGCGCCAGAACGTGGACAATGATGCGGTTGGCCAAAAAGGGCGTATGCGTTTTTTCCTGAATATATTCAGGAAAAAACGCATACGCCCTTTTTGGCCAACCAAGCAACCTGGGAGAGCAAATCAGCACTACAAAGAAATCTCTCGCCCCCCCCCCACCCGGGGCAAAAGGGCCAGGCGAAAAAAGTCTAAAAACCAGAAAGGCAGGACAGGCCACGGAGTCAAGGGAGCCTTGTTAAGCTGATGGGCGGGATGTCAATGGCCAACAGCCAATCTTCACAAGTGTATCCTCTTTCCCAAACCATGGAAAACACAGAACCACAGAGCATAGGGCACTTCCACACATGGGCGTTGACCTTGGGAAAATGAAAAAATCAACCAGACACAGGGACCCCAAAGTTGAGGGCTGCTGTCTTGACAAGAACCTCCACTCCGGTACACGTTTCATATCCCAGGAAAGAGCCAAGTGGACAAAGACGAGTGGACAAGTGGACAAAGACAAGTGGACAAGTGGACAAGTGGTGCTACGTAGGTCCAATGGAGTGTCACTCAGCCATGAAATCCACGTCATGAGGCTGGTAGCAGCATCCTGAGTGGATTTAGGTACGATCATCCTCAGTGAAATAAGTCCCACAAAAAAAGAAACTTATGATATCACTTATCGAGGGAATGTAAAAATCGCTCCCCATGCACTGAATCCCCAAACAGAACAGAGTCACGCTTTTAGAAAACACACTTATGCCTGCTTCAGGGGAAAGGTGAGGTGGGGTGACGCATAAAACTCGAGTTTGAAATGAGCACAGATACCCTTCCGAAAACCGAATATGGAATGGACATGACCTACTCCTTGCTCAATCAACTGGACTCACCAGACCCTGTTCATCGCACAAGTATCTATCCGACTAGTAAGCATCTTAAAAGCTAAGTCTTGATATCTCTGTGTAAGTGCATCAAGTGTGTGTAAAGCGGCCTAAAACCAGCAGGGAAAATCAGCTCAGACCCATTCTGAGGATACATTTCCAACATAAAGAAGAAACAAGCAGGGCAAAACAGAGAGAAATTCTTCCAAAATGCGTTCAGGGACTGGCATGCAACCAGGATTGACCACATCTACAGCCCCAGCGGCAGAAGACATAAGGCTGGACACTCTTGGGGCTGAGACGATTGGTGAGGTTGGGAAAGCAAATGCAGACCCTTGAAAGGAATCCTGCGTGCTCCCCATTCCATGGGTCCCAACTCTCCAGGTTCAACGCAATCTTCCGACAGCGAAAGCACTCATTGGAAACCCAGCGGTTGCTACACCGTGGGATCGGGAAAGCTTTCTGAAACTCACCTCAGTTTTCATCTCCTGGTGCTCGTGTTCTCCATTCAGGCCCCCTTACTAACAATCTCCCCACTTGGAGACTCGGCGCCTTTCCATGCCTCTTTCGTACCGTCTGCAATTTGTCCGCAGGATGAACTGCAAGAGGGGGAACCAATGAGAGACTCGCTGGAGGTGTTTGGTCGGGCACATGTCACTCTCATTTCCCATCACGAAGAAGAATTCACCAGCGGTTCAGCCTCCCACCCCGGATCGACAATAGGGCGTGAAGCCATCCAGCCGTGTTGCGTCCCACTCACAAAAAAGCGACTTGGGAAATGGAGCTCAGGGGCACTGCACTTCCCAAACCTGCAGAGTTCTAAACGATAACTATCGCCCCAAAATATATTGAGGTCAGGCTACGAAGAGGCGCTGAACGCAAGGCAGAACTGCAGGAAACGGATGTCAACGGGTACATCGGAATGGCCCCGATAGCACATGAAAAGCGCCAGAACGTGGACAATGATGCGGTTGGCCAAAAGGGGCGTATGCGTTTTTTCCTGAATATATTCAGGAAAAAACGCATACGCCCTTTTTGGCCAACCAAGCAACCTGGGAGAGCAAATCAGCACTACAAAGAAATCTCTCGCCCCCCCCCGGGGCAAAAGGGCCAGGCGAAAAAAGTCTAAAAACCAGAAAGGCAGGACAGGCCACGGAGTCAAGGGAGCCTTGTTAAGCTGATGGGCGGGATGTCAATGGCCAACAGCCAATCTTCACAAGTGTATCCTCTTTCCCAAACCATGGAAAACACAGAACCACAGAGCATAGGGCACTTCCACACATGGGCGTTGACCTTGGGAAAATGAAAAAATCAACCAGACACAGGGACCCCAAAGTTGAGGGCTGCTGTCTTGACAAGAACCTCCACTCCGGTACACGTTTCATATCCCAGGAAAGAGCCAAGTGGACAAAGACGAGTGGACAAGTGGACAAAGACAAGTGGACAAGTGGACAAGTGGTGCTACGTAGGTCCAATGGAGTGTCACTCAGCCATGAAATCCACGTCATGAGGCTGGTAGCAGCATCCTGAGTGGATTTAGGTACGATCATCCTCAGTGAAATAAGTCCCACAAAAAAAGAAACTTATGATATCACTTATCGAGGGAATGTAAAAATCGCTCCCCATGCACTGAATCCCCAAACAGAACAGAGTCACGCTTTTAGAAAACACACTTATGCCTGCTTCAGGGGAAAGGTGAGGTGGGGTGACGCATAAAACTCGAGTTTGAAATGAGCACAGATACCCTTCCGAAAACCGAATATGGAATGGACACGACCTACTCCTTGCTCAATCAACTGGACTCACCAGACCCTGTTCATCGCACAAGTATCTATCCGACTAGTAAGCATCTTAAAAGCTAAGTCTTGATATCTCTGTGTAAGTGCATCAAGTGTGTGTAAAGCGGCCTAAAACCAGCAGGGAAAATCAGCTCAGACCCATTCTGAGGATACATTTCCAACATAAAGAAGAAACAAGCAGGGCAAAACAGAGAGAAATTCTTCCAAAATGCGTTCAGGGACTGGCATGCAACCAGGATTGACCACATCTACAGCCCCAGCGGCAGAAGACATAAGGCTGGACACTCTTGGGGCTGAGACGATTGGTGAGGTTGGGAAAGCAAATGCAGACCCTTGAAAGGAATCCTGCGTGCTCCCCATTCCATGGGTCCCAACTCTCCAGGTTCAACGCAATCTTCCGACAGCGAAAGCACTCATTGGAAACCCAGCGGTTGCTACACCGTGGGATCGGGAAAGCTTTCTGAAACTCACCTCAGTTTTCATCTCCTGGTGCTCGTGTTCTCCATTCAGGCCCCCTTACTAACAATCTCCCCACTTGGAGACTCGGCGCCTTTCCATGCCTCTTTCGTACCGTCTGCAATTTGTCCGCAGGATGAACTGCAAGAGGGGGAACCAATGAGAGACTCGCTGGAGGTGTTTGGTCGGGCACATGTCACTCTCATTTCCCATCACGAAGAAGAATTCACCAGCGGTTCAGCCTGCCACCCCGGATCGACAATAGGGCGTGAAGCCATCCAGCCGTGTTGCGTCCCACTCACAAAAAAGCGACTTGGGAAATGGAGCTCAGGGGCACTGCACTTCCCAAACCTGCAGAGTTCTAAACGATAACTATCGCCCCAAAATATATTGAGGTCAGGCTACGAAGAGGCGCTGAACGCAAGGCAGAACTGCAGGAAACGGATGTCAACGGGTACATCGGAATGGCCCCGATAGCACATGAAAAGCGCCAGAACGTGGACAATGATGCGGTTGGCCAAAAGGGGCGTATGCGTTTTTTCCTGAATATATTCAGGAAAAAACGCATACGCCCTTTTTGGCCAACCAAGCAACCTGGGAGAGCAAATCAGCACTACAAAGAAATCTCTCGCCCCCCCCCCGGGGCAAAAGGGCCAGGCGAAAAAAGTCTAAAAACCAGAAAGGCAGGACAGCCCACGGAGTCAAGGGAGCCTTGTTAAGCTGATGGGCGGGATGTCAATGGCCAACAGCCAATCTTCACAAGTGTATCCTCTTTCCCAAACCATGGAAAACACAGAACCACAGAGCATAGGGCACTTCCACACATGGGCGTTGACCTTGGGAAAATGAAAAAATCAACCAGACACAGGGACCCCAAAGTTGAGGGCTGCTGTCTTGACAAGAACCTCCACTCCGGTACACGTTTCATATCCCAGGAAAGAGCCAAGTGGACAAAGACAAGTGGACAAGTGGACAAGTGGTGCTACGTAGGTCCAATGGAGTGTCACTCAGCCATGAAATCCACGTCATGAGGCTGGTAGCAGCATCCTGAGTGGATTTAGGTACGATCATCCTCAGTGAAATAAGTCCCACAAAAAAAGAAACTTATGATATCACTTATCGAGGGAATGTAAAAATCGCTCCCCATGCACTGAATCCCCAAACAGAACAGAGTCACGCTTTTAGAAAACACACTTATGCCTGCTTCAGGGGAAAGGTGAGGTGGGGTGACGCATAAAACTCGAGTTTGAAATGAGCACAGATACCCTTCCGAAAACCGAATATGGAATGGACACGACCTACTCCTTGCTCAATCAACTGGACTCACCAGACCCTGTTCATCGCACAAGTATCTATCCGACTAGTAAGCATCTTAAAAGCTAAGTCTTGATATCTCTGTGTAAGTGCATCAAGTGTGTGTAAAGCGGCCTAAAACCAGCAGGGAAAATCAGCTCAGACCCATTCTGAGGATACATTTCCAACATAAAGAAGAAACAAGCAGGGCAAAACAGAGAGAAATTCTTCCAAAATGCGTTCAGGGACTGGCATGCAACCAGGATTGACCACATCTACAGCCCCAGCGGCAGAAGACATAAGGCTGGACACTCTTGGGGCTGAGACGATTGGTGAGGTTGGGAAAGCAAATGCAGACCCTTGAAAGGAATCCTGCGTGCTCCCCATTCCATGGGTCCCAGCTCTCCAGGTTCAACGCAATCTTCCGACAGCGAAAGCACTCATTGGAAACCCAGCGGATGCTACACCGTGGGATCGGGAAAGCTTTCTGAAACTCACCTCAGTTTTCATCTCCTGGTGCTCGTGTTCTCCATTCAGGCCCCCTTACTAACAATCTCCCCACTTGGAGACTCGGCGCCTTTCCATGCCTCTTTCGTACCGTCTGCAATTTGTCCGCAGGATGAACTGCAAGAGGGGGAACCAATGAGAGACTCGCTGGAGGTGTTTGGTCGGGCACATGTCACTCTCATTTCCCATCACGAAGAAGAATTCACCAGCGGTTCAGCCTGCCACCCCGGATCGACAGTAGGGCGTGAAGCCATCCAGCCGTGTTGCGTCCCACTCACAAAAAAGCGACTTGGGAAATGGAGCTCAGGGGCACTGCACTTCCCAAACCTGCAGAGTTCTAAACGATAACTATCGCCCCAAAATATATTGAGGTCAGGCTACGAAGAGGCGCTGAACGCAAGGCAGAACTGCAGGAAACGGATGTCAACGGGTACATCGGAATGGCCCCGATAGCACATGAAAAGCGCCAGAACGTGGACAATGATGCGGTTGGCCAAAAAGGGCGTATGCGTTTTTTCCTGAATATATTCAGGAAAAAACGCATACGCCCTTTTTGGCCAACCAAGCAACCTGGGAGAGCAAATCAGCACTACAAAGAAATCTCTCGCCCCCCCCCGGGGCAAAAGGGCCAGGCGAAAAAAGTCTAAAAACCAGAAAGGCAGGACAGCCCACGGAGTCAAGGGAGCCTTGTTAAGCTGATGGGCGGGATGTCAATGGCCAACAGCCAATCTTCACAAGTGTATCCTCTTTCCCAACCCATGTAAAACACCGAACCACAGAGCATAGGGCACTTCCACACATGGGCGTTGACCTTGGGAAAATGAAAAAATCAACCAGACACAGGGACCCCAAAGTTGAGGGCTGCTGTCTTGACAAGAACCTCCACTCCGGTACACGTTTCATATCCCAGGAAAGAGCCAAGTGGACAAAGACGAGTGGACAAGTGGACAAAGACAAGTGGACAAGTGGACAAGTGGTGCTACGTAGGTCCAATGGAGTGTCACTCAGCCATGAAATCCACGTCATGAGGCTGGTAGCAGCATCCTGAGTGGATTTAGGTACGATCATCCTCAGTGAAATAAGTCCCACAAAAAAAGAAACTTATGATATCACTTATCGAGGGAATGTAAAAATCGCTCCCCATGCACTGAATCCCCAAACAGAACAGAGTCACGCTTTTAGAAAACACACTTATGCCTGCTTCAGGGGAAAGGTGAGGTGGGGTGACGCATAAAACTCGAGTTTGAAATGAGCACAGATACCCTTCCGAAAACCGAATATGGAATGGACACGACCTACTCCTTGCTCAATCAACTGGACTCACCAGACCCTGTTCATCGCACAAGTATCTATCCGACTAGTAAGCATCTTAAAAGCTAAGTCTTGATATCTCTGTGTAAGTGCATCAAGTGTGTGTAAAGCGGCCTAAAACCAGCAGGGAAAATCAGCTCAGACCCATTCTGAGGATACATTTCCAACATAAAGAAGAAACAAGCAGGGCAAAACAGAGAGAAATTCTTCCAAAATGCGTTCAGGGACTGGCATGCAACCAGGATTGACCACATCTACAGCCCCAGCGGCAGAAGACATAAGGCTGGACACTCTTGGGGCTGAGACGATTGGTGAGGTTGGGAAAGCAAATGCAGACCCTTGAAAGGAATCCTGCGTGCTCCCCATTCCATGGGTCCCAACTCTCCAGGTTCAACGCAATCTTCCGACAGCGAAAGCACTCATTGGAAACCCAGCGGATGCTACACCGTGGGATCGGGAAAGCTTTCTGAAACTCACCTCAGTTTTCATCTCCTGGTGCTCGTGTTCTCCATTCAGGCCCCCTTACTAACAATCTCCCCACTTGGAGACTCGGCGCCTTTCCATGCCTCTTTCGTACCGTCTGCAATTTGTCCGCAGGATGAACTGCAAGAGGGGGAACCAATGAGAGACTCGCTGGAGGTGTTTGGTCGGGCACATGTCACTCTCATTTCCCATCACGAAGAAGAATTCACCACAGGTTCAGCCTGCCACCCCGGATCGACAATAGGGCGTGAAGCCATCCAGCCGTGTTGCGTCCCACTCACAAAAAAGCGACTTGGGAAATGGAGCTCAGGGGCACTGCACTTCCCAAACCTGCAGAGTTCTAAACGATAACTATCGCCCCAAAATATATTGAGGTCAGGCTACGAAGAGGCGCTGAACGCAAGGCAGAACTGCAGGAAACGGATGTCAACGGGTACATCGGAATGGCCCCGATAGCACATGAAAAGCGCCAGAACGTGGACAATGATGCGGTTGGCCAAAAAGGGCGTATGCGTTTTTTCCTGAATATATTCAGGAAAAAACGCATACGCCCTTTTTGGCCAACCAAGCAACCTGGGAGAGCAAATCAGCACTACAAAGAAATCTCTTGCCCCCCCCCCCGGGGCAAAAGGGCCAGGCGAAAAAAGTCTAAAAACCAGAAAGGCAGGACAGCCCACGGAGTCAAGGGAGCCTTGTTAAGCTGATGGGCGGGATGTCAATGGCCAACAGCCAATCTTCACAAGTGTATCCTCTTTCCCAAACCATGGAAAACACAGAACCACAGAGCATAGGGCACTTCCACACATGGGCGTTGACCTTGGGAAAATCAAAAAATCAACCAGACACAGGGACCCCAAAGTTGAGGGCTGCTGTCTTGACAAGAACCTCCACTCCGGTACACGTTTCATATCCCAGGAAAGAGCCAAGTGGACAAAGACGAGTGGACAAGTGGACAAAGACAAGTGGACAAGTGGACAAGTGGTGCTACGTAGGTCCAATGGAGTGTCACTCAGCCATGAAATCCACGTCATGAGGCTGGTAGCAGCATCCTGAGTGGATTTAGGTACGATCATCCTCAGTGAAATAAGTCCCACAAAAAAAGAAACTTATGATATCACTTATCGAGGGAATGTAAAAATCGCTCCCCATGCACTGAATCCCCAAACAGAACAGAGTCACGCTTTTAGAAAACACACTTATGCCTGCTTCAGGGGAAAGGTGAGGTGGGGTGACGCATAAAACTCGAGTTTGAAATGAGCACAGATACCCTTCCGAAAACCGAATATGGAATGGACACGACCTACTCCTTGCTCAATCAACTGGACTCACCAGACCCTGTTCATCGCACAAGTATCTATCCGACTAGTAAGCATCTTAAAAGCTAAGTCTTGATATCTCTGTGTAAGTGCATCAAGTGTGTGTAAAGCGGCCTAAAACCAGCAGGGAAAATCAGCTCAGACCCATTCTGAGGATACATTTCCAACATAAAGAAGAAACAAGCAGGGCAAAACAGAGAGAAATTCTTCCAAAATGCGTTCAGGGACTGGCATGCAACCAGGATTGACCACATCTACAGCCCCAGCGGCAGAAGACATAAGGCTGGACACTCTTGGGGCTGAGACGATTGGTGAGGTTGGGAAAGCAAATGCAGACCCTTGAAAGGAATCCTGCGTGCTCCCCATTCCATGGGTCCCAGCTCTCCAGGTTCAACGCAATCTTCCGACAGCGAAAGCACTCATTGGAAACCCAGCGGATGCTACACCGTGGGATCGGGAAAGCTTTCTGAAACTCACCTCAGTTTTCATCTCCTGGTGCTCGTGTTCTCCATTCAGGCCCCCTTACTAACAATCTCCCCACTTGGAGACTCGGCGCCTTTCCATGCCTCTTTCGTACCGTCTGCAATTTGTCCGCAGGATGAACTGCAAGAGGGGGAACCAATGAGAGACTCGCTGGAGGTGTTTGGTCGGGCACATGTCACTCTCATTTCCCATCACGAAGAAGAATTCACCAGCGGTTCAGCCTGCCACCCCGGATCGACAGTAGGGCGTGAAGCCATCCAGCCGTGTTGCGTCCCACTCACAAAAAAGCGACTTGGGAAATGGAGCTCAGGGGCACTGCACTTCCCAAACCTGCAGAGTTCTAAACGATAACTATCGCCCCAAAATATATTGAGGTCAGGCTACGAAGAGGCGCTGAACGCAAGGCAGAACTGCAGGAAACGGATGTCAACGGGTACATCGGAATGGCCCCGATAGCACATGAAAAGCGCCAGAACGTGGACAATGATGCGGTTGGCCAAAAAGGGCGTATGCGTTTTTTCCTGAATATATTCAGGAAAAAACGCATACGCCCTTTTTGGCCAACCAAGCAACCTGGGAGAGCAAATCAGCACTACAAAGAAATCTCTCGCCCCCCCCCGGGGCAAAAGGGCCAGGCGAAAAAAGTCTAAAAACCAGAAAGGCAGGACAGCCCACGGAGTCGAGGGAGCCTTGTTAAGCTGATGGGCGGGATGTCAATGGCCAACAGCCAATCTTCACAAGTGTATCCTCTTTCCCAACCCATGTAAAACACCGAACCACAGAGCATAGGGCACTTCCACACATGGGCGTTGACCTTGGGAAAATGAAAAAATCAACCAGACACAGGGACCCCAAAGTTGAGGGCTGCTGTCTTGACAAGAACCTCCACTCCGGTACACGTTTCATATCCCAGGAAAGAGCCAAGTGGACAAAGACGAGTGGACAAGTGGACAAAGACAAGTGGACAAGTGGACAAGTGGTGCTACGTAGGTCCAATGGAGTGTCACTCAGCCATGAAATCCACGTCATGAGGCTGGTAGCAGCATCCTGAGTGGATTTAGGTACGATCATCCTCAGTGAAATAAGTCCCACAAAAAAAGAAACTTATGATATCACTTATCGAGGGAATGTAAAAATCGCTCCCCATGCACTGAATCCCCAAACAGAACAGAGTCACGCTTTTAGAAAACACACTTATGCCTGCTTCAGGGGAAAGGTGAGGTGGGGTGACGCATAAAACTCGAGTTTGAAATGAGCACAGATACCCTTCCGAAAACCGAATATGGAATGGACACGACCTACTCCTTGCTCAATCAACTGGACTCACCAGACCCTGTTCATCGCACAAGTATCTATCCGACTAGTAAGCATCTTAAAAGCTAAGTCTTGATATCTCTGTGTAAGTGCATCAAGTGTGTGTAAAGCGGCCTAAAACCAGCAGGGAAAATCAGCTCAGACCCATTCTGAGGATACATTTCCAACATAAAGAAGAAACAAGCAGGGCAAAACAGAGAGAAATTCTTCCAAAATGCGTTCAGGGACTGGCATGCAACCAGGATTGACCACATCTACAGCCCCAGCGGCAGAAGACATAAGGCTGGACACTCTTGGGGCTGAGACGATTGGTGAGGTTGGGAAAGCAAATGCAGACCCTTGAAAGGAATCCTGCGTGCTCCCCATTCCATGGGTCCCAACTCTCCAGGTTCAACGCAATCTTCCGACAGCGAAAGCACTCATTGGAAACCCAGCGGATGCTACACCGTGGGATCGGGAAAGCTTTCTGAAACTCACCTCAGTTTTCATCTCCTGGTGCTCGTGTTCTCCATTCAGGCCCCCTTACTAACAATCTCCCCACTTGGAGACTCGGCGCCTTTCCATGCCTCTTTCGTACCGTCTGCAATTTGTCCGCAGGATGAACTGCAAGAGGGGGAACCAATGAGAGACTCGCTGGAGGTGTTTGGTCGGGCACATGTCACTCTCATTTCCCATCACGAAGAAGAATTCACCAGCGGTTCAGCCTGCCACCCCGGATCGACAATAGGGCGTGAAGCCATCCAGCCGTGTTGCGTCCCACTCACAAAAAAGCGACTTGGGAAATGGAGCTCAGGGGCACTGCACTTCCCAAACCTGCAGAGTTCTAAACGATAACTATCGCCCCAAAATATATTGAGGTCAGGCTACGAAGAGGCGCTGAACGCAAGGCAGAACTGCAGGAAACGGATGTCAACGGGTACATCGGAATGGCCCCGATAGCACATGAAAAGCGCCAGAACGTGGACAATGATGCGGTTGGCCAAAAAGGGCGAATGCGTTTTTTCCTGAATATATTCAGGAAAAAACGCATTCGCCCTTTTTGGCCAACCAAGCAACCTGGGAGAGCAAATCAGCACTACAAAGAAATCTCTTGCCCCCCCCCCCGGGGCAAAAGGGCCAGGCGAAAAAAGTCTAAAAACCAGAAAGGCAGGACAGCCCACGGAGTCAAGGGAGCCTTGTTAAGCTGATGGGCGGGATGTCAATGGCCAACAGCCAATCTTCACAAGTGTATCCTCTTTCCCAAACCATGTAAAACACAGAACCACAGAGCATAGGGCACTTCCACACATGGGCGTTGACCTTGGGAAAATGAAAAAATCAACCAGACACAGGGACCCCAAAGTTGAGGGCTGCTGTCTTGACAAGAACCTCCACTCCGGTACACGTTTCATATCCCAGGAAAGAGCCAAGTGGACAAAGACGAGTGGACAAGTGGACAAAGACAAGTGGACAAGTGGACAAGTGGTGCTACGTAGGTCCAATGGAGTGTCACTCAGCCATGAAATCCACGTCATGAGGCTGGTAGCAGCATCCTGAGTGGATTTAGGTACGATCATCCTCAGTGAAATAAGTCCCACAAAAAAAGAAACTTATGATATCACTTATCGAGGGAATGTAAAAATCGCTCCCCATGCACTGAATCCCCAAACAGAACAGAGTCACGCTTTTAGAAAACACACTTATGCCTGCTTCAGGGGAAAGGTGAGGTGGGGTGACGCATAAAACTCGAGTTTGAAATGAGCACAGATACCCTTCCGAAAACCGAATATGGAATGGACACGACCTACTCCTTGCTCAATCAACTGGACTCACCAGACCCTGTTCATCGCACAAGTATCTATCCGACTAGTAAGCATCTTAAAAGCTAAGTCTTGATATCTCTGTGTAAGTGCATCAAGGGTGTGTAAAGCGGCCTAAAACCAGCAGGGAAAATCAGCTCAGACCCATTCTGAGGATACATTTCCAACATAAAGAAGAAACAAGCAGGGCAAAACAGAGAGAAATTCTTCCAAAATGCGTTCAGGGACTGGCATGCAACCAGGATTGACCACATCTACAGCCCCAGCGGCAGAAGACATAAGGCTGGACACTCTTGGGGCTGAGACGATTGGTGAGGTTGGGAAAGCAAATGCAGACCCTTGAAAGGAATCCTGCGTGCTCCCCATTCCATGGGTCCCAACTCTCCAGGTTCAACGCAATCTTCCGACAGCGAAAGCACTCATTGGAAACCCAGCGGATGCTACACCGTGGGATCGGGAAAGCTTTCTGAAACTCACCTCAGTTTTCATCTCCTGGTGCTCGTGTTCTCCATTCAGGCCCCCTTACTAACAATCTCCACACTTGGAGACTCGGCGCCTTTCCATGCCTCTTTCGTACCGTCTGCAATTTGTCCGCAGGATGAACTGCAAGAGGGGGAACCAATGAGAGACTCGCTGGAGGTGTTTGGTCGGGCACATGTCACTCTCATTTCCCATCACGAAGAAGAATTCACCAGCGGTTCAGCCTGCCACCCCGGATCGACAATAGGGCGTGAAGCCATCCAGCCGTGTTGCGTCCCACTCACAAAAAAGCGACTTGGGAAATGGAGCTCAGGGGCACTGCACTTCCCAAACCTGCAGAGTTCTAAACGATAACTATCGCCCCAAAATATATTGAGGTCAGGCTACGAAGAGGCGCTGAACGCAAGGCAGAACTGCAGGAAACGGATGTCAACGGGTACATCGGAATGGCCCCGATAGCACATGAAAAGCGCCAGAACGTGGACAATGATGCGGTTGGCCAAAAAGGGCGTATGCGTTTTTTCCTGAATATATTCAGGAAAAAACGCATACGCCCTTTTTGGCCAACCAAGCAACCTGGGAGAGCAAATCAGCACTACAAAGAAATCTCTCGCCCCCCGCCCCCGGGGCAAAAGGGCCAGGCGAAAAAAGTCTAAAAACCAGAAAGGCAGGACAGGCCACGGAGTCAAGGGAGCCTTGTTAAGCTGATGGGCGGGATGTCAATGGCCAACAGCCAATCTTCACAAGTGTATCCTCTTTCCCAAACCATGGAAAACACAGAACCACAGAGCATAGGGCACTTCCACACATGGGCGTTGACCTTGGGAAAATGAAAAAATCAACCAGACACAGGGACCCCAAAGTTGAGGGCTGCTGTCTTGACAAGAACCTCCACTCCGGTACACGTTTCATATCCCAGGAAAGAGCCAAGTGGACAAAGACGAGTGGACAAGTGGACAAAGACAAGTGGACAAGTGGACAAGTGGTGCTACGTAGGTCCAATGGAGTGTCACTCAGCCATGAAATCCACGTCATGAGGCTGGTAGCAGCATCCTGAGTGGATTTAGGTACGATCATCCTCAGTGAAATAAGTCACACAAAAAAAGAAACTTATGATATCACTTATCGAGGGAATGTAAAAATCGCTCCCCATGCACTGAATCCCCAAACAGAACAGAGTCACGCTTTTAGAAAACACACTTATGCCTGCTTCAGGGGAAAGGTGAGGTGGGGTGACGCATAAAACTCGAGTTTGAAATGAGCACAGATACCCTTCCGAAAACCGAATATGGAATGGACACGACCTACTCCTTGCTCAATCAACTGGACTCACCAGACCCTGTTCATCGCACAAGTATCTATCCGACTAGTAAGCATCTTAAAAGCTAAGTCTTGATATCTCTGTGTAAGTGCATCAAGTGTGTGTAAAGCGGCCTAAAACCAGCAGGGAAAATCAGCTCAGACCCATTCTGAGGATACATTTCCAACATAAAGAAGAAACAAGCAGGGCAAAACAGAGAGAAATTCTTCCAAAATGCGTTCAGGGACTGGCATGCAACCAGGATTGACCACATCTACAGCCCCAGCGGCAGAAGACATAAGGCTGGACACTCTTGGGGCTGAGACGATTGGTGAGGTTGGGAAAGCAAATGCAGACCCTTGAAAGGAATCCTGCGTGCTCCCCATTCCATGGGTCCCAACTCTCCAGGTTCAACGCAATCTTCCGACAGCGAAAGCACTCATTGGAAACCCAGCGGATGCTACACCGTGGGATCGGGAAAGCTTTCTGAAACTCACCTCAGTTTTCATCTCCTGGTGCTCGTGTTCTCCATTCAGGCCCCCTTACTAACAATCTCCCCACTTGGAGACTCGGCGCCTTTCCATGCCTCTTTCGTACCGTCTGCAATTTGTCCGCAGGATGAACTGCAAGAGGGGGAACCAATGAGAGACTCGCTGGAGGTGTTTGGTCGGGCACATGTCACTCTCATTTCCCATCACGAAGAAGAATTCACCACAGGTTCAGCCTGCCACCCCGGATCGACAATAGGGCGTGAAGCCATCCAGCCGTGTTGCGTCCCACTCACAAAAAAGCGACTTGGGAAATGGAGCTCAGGGGCACTGCACTTCCCAAACCTGCAGAGTTCTAAACGATAACTATCGCCCCAAAATATATTGAGGTCAGGCTACGAAGAGGCGCTGAACGCAAGGCAGAACTGCAGGAAACGGATGTCAACGGGTACATCGGAATGGCCCCGATAGCACATGAAAAGCGCCAGAACGTGGACAATGATGCGGTTGGCCAAAAAGGGCGAATGCGTTTTTTCCTGAATATATTCAGGAAAAAACGCATTCGCCCTTTTTGGCCAACCAAGCAACCTGGGAGAGCAAATCAGCACTACAAAGAAATCTCTTGCCCCCCCCCCCCGGGGCAAAAGGGCCAGGCGAAAAAAGTCTAAAAACCAGAAAGGCAGGACAGCCCACGGAGTCAAGGGAGCCTTGTTAAGCTGATGGGCGGGATGTCAATGGCCAACAGCCAATCTTCACAAGTGTATCCTCTTTCCCAACCCATGTAAAACACAGAACCACAGAGCATAGGGCACTTCCACACATGGGCGTTGACCTTGGGAAAATGAAAAAATCAACCAGACACAGGGACCCCAAAGTTGAGGGCTGCTGTCTTGACAAGAACCTCCACTCCGGTACACGTTTCATATCCCAGGAAAGAGCCAAGTGGACAAAGACGAGTGGACAAGTGGACAAAGACAAGTGGACAAGTGGACAAGTGGTGCTACGTAGGTCCAATGGAGTGTCACTCAGCCATGAAATCCACGTCATGAGGCTGGTAGCAGCATCCTGAGTGGATTTAGGTACGATCATCCTCAGTGAAATAAGTCCCAGAAAAAAAGAAACTTATGATATCACTTATCGAGGGAATGTAAAAATCGCTCCCCATGCACTGAATCCCCAAACAGAACAGAGTCACGCTTTTAGAAAACACACTTATGCCTGCTTCAGGGGAAAGGTGAGGTGGGGTGACGCATAAAACTCGAGTTTGAAATGAGCACAGATACCCTTCCGAAAACCGAATATGGAATGGACACGACCTACTCCTTGCTCAATCAACTGGACTCACCAGACCCTGTTCATCGCACAAGTATCTATCCGACTAGTAAGCATCTTAAAAGCTAAGTCTTGATATCTCTGTGTAAGTGCATCAAGTGTGTGTAAAGCGGCCTAAAACCAGCAGGGAAAATCAGCTCAGACCCATTCTGAGGATACATTTCCAACATAAAGAAGAAACAAGCAGGGCAAAACAGAGAGAAATTCTTCCAAAATGCGTTCAGGGACTGGCATGCAACCAGGATTGACCACATCTACAGCCCCAGCGGCAGAAGACATAAGGCTGGACACTCTTGGGGCTGAGACGATTGGTGAGGTTGGGAAAGCAAATGCAGACCCTTGAAAGGAATCCTGCGTGCTCCCCATTCCATGGGTCCCAACTCTCCAGGTTCAACGCAATCTTCCGACAGCGAAAGCACTCATTGGAAACCCAGCGGATGCTACACCGTGGGATCGGGAAAGCTTTCTGAAACTCACCTCAGTTTTCATCTCCTGGTGCTCGTGTTCTCCATTCAGGCCCCCTTACTAACAATCTCCCCACTTGGAGACTCGGCGCCTTTCCATGCCTCTTTCGTACCGTCTGCAATTTGTCCGCAGGATGAACTGCAAGAGGGGGAACCAATGAGAGACTCGCTGGAGGTGTTTGGTCGGGCACATGTCACTCTCATTTCCCATCACGAAGAAGAATTCACCAGCGGTTCAGCCTGCCACCCCGGATCGACAATAGGGCGTGAAGCCATCCAGCCGTGTTGCGTCCCACTCACAAAAAAGCGACTTGGGAAATGGAGCTCAGGGGCACTGCACTTCCCAAACCTGCAGAGTTCTAAACGATAACTATCGCCCCAAAATATATTGAGGTCAGGCTACGAAGAGGCGCTGAACGCAAGGCAGAACTGCAGGAAACGGATGTCAACGGGTACATCGGAATGGCCCCGATAGCACATGAAAAGCGCCAGAACGTGGACAATGATGCGGTTGGCCAAAAAGGGCGAATGCGTTTTTTCCTGAATATATTCAGGAAAAAACGCATTCGCCCTTTTTGGCCAACCAAGCAACCTGGGAGAGCAAATCAGCACTACAAAGAAATCTCTTGCCCCCCCCCCCGGGGCAAAAGGGCCAGGCGAAAAAAGTCTAAAAACCAGAAAGGCAGGACAGCCCACGGAGTCAAGGGAGCCTTGTTAAGCTGATGGGCGGGATGTCAATGGCCAACAGCCAATCTTCACAAGTGTATCCTCTTTCCCAACCCATGTAAAACACAGAACCACAGAGCATAGGGCACTTCCACACATGGGCGTTGACCTTGGGAAAATGAAAAAATCAACCAGACACAGGGACCCCAAAGTTGAGGGCTGCTGTCTTGACAAGAACCTCCACTCCGGTACACGTTTCATATCCCAGGCAAGAGCCAAGTGGACAAAGACGAGTGGACAAGTGGACAAAGACAAGTGGACAAGTGGACAAGTGGTGCTACGTAGGTCCAATGGAGTGTCACTCAGCCATGAAATCCACGTCATGAGGCTGGTAGCAGCATCCTGAGTGGATTTAGGTACGATCATCCTCAGTGAAATAAGTCCCAGAAAAAAAGAAACTTATGATATCACTTATCGAGGGAATGTAAAAATCGCTCCCCATGCACTGAATCCCCAAACAGAACAGAGTCACGCTTTTAGAAAACACACTTATGCCTGCTTCAGGGGAAAGGTGAGGTGGGGTGACGCATAAAACTCGAGTTTGAAATGAGCACAGATACCCTTCCGAAAACCGAATATGGAATGGACACGACCTACTCCTTGCTCAATCAACTGGACTCACCAGACCCTGTTCATCGCACAAGTATCTATCCGACTAGTAAGCATCTTAAAAGCTAAGTCTTGATATCTCTGTGTAAGTGCATCAAGTGTGTGTAAAGCGGCCTAAAACCAGCAGGGAAAATCAGCTCAGACCCATTCTGAGGATATATTTCCAACATAAAGAAGAAACAAGCAGGGCAAAACAGAGAGAAATTCTTCCAAAATGCGTTCAGGGACTGGCATGCAACCAGGATTGACCACATCTACAGCCCCAGCGGCAGAAGACATAAGGCTGGACACTCTTGGGGCTGAGACGATTGGTGAGGTTGGGAAAGCAAATGCAGACCCTTGAAAGGAATCCTGCGTGCTCCCCATTCCATGGGTCCCAACTCTCCAGGTTCAACGCAATCTTCCGACAGCGAAAGCACTCATTGGAAACCCAGCGGATGCTACACCGTGGGATCGGGAAAGCTTTCTGAAACTCACCTCAGTTTTCATCTCCTGGTGCTCGTGTTCTCCATTCAGGCCCCCTTACTAACAATCTCCCCACTTGGAGACTCGGCGCCTTTCCATGCCTCTTTCGTACCGTCTGCAATTTGTCCGCAGGATGAACTGCAAGAGGGGGAACCAATGAGAGACTCGCTGGAGGTGTTTGGTCGGGCACATGTCACTCTCATTTCCCATCACGAAGAAGAATTCACCAGCGGTTCAGCCTGCCACCCCGGATCGACAGTAGGGCGTGAAGCCATCCAGCCGTGTTGCGTCCCACTCACAAAAAAGCGACTTGGGAAATGGAGCTCAGGGGCACTGCACTTCCCAAACCTGCAGAGTTCTAAACGATAACTATCGCCCCAAAATATATTGAGGTCAGGCTACGAAGAGGCGCTGAACGCAAGGCAGAACTGCAGGAAACGGATGTCAACGGGTACATCGGAATGGCCCCGATAGCACATGAAAAGCGCCAGAACGTGGACAATGATGCGGTTGGCCAAAAAGGGCGTATGCGTTTTTTCCTGAATATATTCAGGAAAAAACGCATACGCCCTTTTTGGCCAACCAAGCAACCTGGGAGAGCAAATCAGCACTACAAAGAAATCTCTCGCCCCCCCCGGGGCAAAAGGGCCAGGCGAAAAAAGTCTAAAAACCAGAAAGTCAGGACAGGCCACGGATTCAAGGGAGCCTTGTTAAGCTGATGGGCGGGATGTCAATGGCCAACAGCCAATCTTCACAAGTGTATCCTCTTTCCCAAACCATGGAAAACACAGAACCACAGAGCATAGGGCACTTCCACACATGGGCGTTGACCTTGGGAAAATGAAAAAATCAACCAGACACAGGGACCCCAAAGTTGAGGGCTGCTGTCTTGACAAGAACCTCCACTCCGGTACACGTTTCATATCCCAGGAAAGAGCCAAGTGGACAAAGACGAGTGGACAAGTGGACAAAGACAAGTGGACAAGTGGACAAGTGGTGCTACGTAGGTCCAATGGAGTGTCACTCAGCCATGAAATCCACGTCATGAGGCTGGTAGCAGCATCCTGAGTGGATTTAGGTACGATCATCCTCCGTGAAATAAGTCCCACAAAAAAAGAAACTTATGATATCACTTATCGAGGGAATGTAAAAATCGCTCCCCATGCACTGAATCCCCAAACAGAACAGAGTCACGCTTTTAGAAAACACACTTATGCCTGCTTCAGGGGAAAGGTGAGGTGGGGTGACGCATAAAACTCGAGTTTGAAATGAGCACAGATACCCTTCCGAAAACCGAATATGGAATGGACACGACCTACTCCTTGCTCAATCAACTGGACTCACCAGACCCTGTTCATCGCACAAGTATCTATCCGACTAGTAAGCATCTTAAAAGCTAAGTCTTGATATCTCTGTGTAAGTGCATCAAGTGTGTGTAAAGCGGCCTAAAACCAGCAGGGAAAATCAGCTCAGACCCATTCTGAGGATACATTTCCAACATAAAGAAGAAACAAGCAGGGCAAAACAGAGAGAAATTCTTCCAAAATGCGTTCAGGGACTGGCATGCAACCAGGATTGACCACATCTACAGCCCCAGCGGCAGAAGACATAAGGCTGGACACTCTTGGGGCTGAGACGATTGGTGAGGTTGGGAAAGCAAATGCAGACCCTTGAAAGGAATCCTGCGTGCTCCCCATTCCATGGCTCCCAACTCTCCAGGTTCAACGCAATCTTCCGACAGCGAAAGCACTCATTGGAAACCCAGCGGATGCTACACCGTGGGATCGGGAAAGCTTTCTGAAACTCACCTCAGTTTTCATCTCCTGGTGCTCGTGTTCTCCATTCAGGCCCCCTTACTAACAATCTCCCCACTTGGAGACTCGGCGCCTTTCCATGCCTCTTTCGTACCGTCTGCAATTTGTCCGCAGGATGAACTGCAAGAGGGGGAACCAATGAGAGACTCGCTGGAGGTGTTTGGTCGGGCACATGTCACTCTCATTTCCCATCACGAAGAAGAATTCACCAGCGGTTCAGCCTGCCACCCCGGATCGACAATAGGGCGTGAAGCCATCCAGCCGTGTTGCGTCCCACTCACAAAAAAGCGACTTGGGAAATGGAGCTCAGGGGCACTGCACTTCCCAAACCTGCAGAGTTCTAAACGATAACTATCGCCCCAAAATATATTGAGGTCAGGCTACGAAGAGGCGCTGAACGCAAGGCAGAACTGCAGGAAACGGATGTCAACGGGTACATCGGAATGGCCCCGATAGCACATGAAAAGCGCCAGAACGTGGACAATGATGCGGTTGGCCAGAAAGGGCGTATGCGTTTTTTCCTTCAGGAAAAAACGCATACGCCCTTTTTGGCCAACCAAGCAACCTGGGAGAGCAAATCAGCACTACAAAGAAATCTCTCGCCCCCCCCGGGGCAAAAGGGCCAGGCGAAAAAAGTCTAAAAACCAGAAAGTCAGGACAGGCCACGGAGTCAAGGGAGCCTTGTTAAGCTGATGGGCGGGATGTCAATGGCCAACAGCCAACCTTCACAAGTGTATCCTCTTTCCCAAACCATGTAAAACACAGAACCACAGAGCATAGGGCACTTCCACACATGGGCGTTGACCTTGGGAAAATGAAAAAATCAACCAGACACAGGGACCCCAAAGTTGAGGGCTGCTGTCTTGACAAGAACCTCCACTCCGGTACACGTTTCATATCCCAGGAAAGAGCCAAGTGGACAAAGACGAGTGGACAAGTGGACAAAGACAAGTGGACAAGTGGTGCTACGTAGGTCCAATGGAGTGTCACTCAGCCATGAAATCCACGTCATGAGGCTGGTAGCAGCATCCTGAGTGGATTTAGGTACGATCATCCTCAGTGAAATAAGTCCCACAAAAAAAGAAACTTATGATATCACTTATCGAGGGAATGTAAAAATCGCTCCCCATGCACTGAATCCCCAAATAGAACAGAGTCACGCTTTTAGAAAACACACTTATGCCTGCTTCAGGGGAAAGGTGAGGTGGGGTGACGCATAAAACTCGAGTTTGAAATGAGCACAGATACCCTTCCGAAAACCGAATATGGAATGGACACGACCTACTCCTTGCTCAATCAACTGGACTCACCAGACCCTGTTCATCGCACAAGTATCTATCCGACTAGTAAGCATCTTAAAAGCTAAGTCTTGATATCTCTGTGTAAGTGCATCAAGTGTGTGTAAAGCGGCCTAAAACCAGCAGGGAAAATCAGCTCAGACCCATTCTGAGGATACATTTCCAACATAAAGAAGAAACAAGCAGGGCAAAACAGAGAGAAATTCTTCCAAAATGCGTTCAGGGACTGGCATGCAACCAGGATTGACCACATCTACAGCCCCAGCGGCAGAAGACATAAGGCTGGACACTCTTGGGGCTGAGACGATTGGTGAGGTTGGGAAAGCAAATGCAGACCCTTGAAAGGAATCCTGCGTGCTCCCCATTCCATGGGTCCCAACTCTCCAGGTTCAACGCAATCTTCCGACAGCGAAAGCACTCATTGGAAACCCAGCGGATGCTACACCGTGGGATCGGGAAAGCTTTCTGAAACTCACCTCAGTTTTCATCTCCTGGTGCTCGTGTTCTCCATTCAGGCCCCCTTACTAACAATCTCCCCACTTGGAGACTCGGCGCCTTTCCATGCCTCTTTCGTACCGTCTGCAATTTGTCCGCAGGATGAACTGCAAGAGGGGGAACCAATGAGAGACTCGCTGGAGGTGTTTGGTCGGGCACATGTCACTCTCATTTCCCATCACGAAGAAGAATTCACCAGCGGTTCAGCCTGCCACCCCGGATCGACAATAGGGCGTGAAGCCATCCAGCCGTGTTGCGTCCCACTCACAAAAAAGCGACTTGGGAAATGGAGCTCAGGGGCACTGCACTTCCCAAACCTGCAGAGTTCTAAACGATAACTATCGCCCCAAAATATATTGAGGTCAGGCTACGAAGAGGCGCTGAACGCAAGGCAGAACTGCAGGAAACGGATGTCAACGGGTACATCGGAATGGCCCCGATAGCACATGAAAAGCGCCAGAACGTGGACAATGATGCGGTTGGCCAAAAAGGGCGTATGCGTTTTTTCCTGAATATATTCAGGAAAAAACGCATACGCCCTTTTTGGCCAACCAAGCAACCTGGGAGAGCAAATCAGCACTACAAAGAAATCTCTCGCCCCCCCCCCCGGGGCAAAAGGGCCAGGCGAAAAAAGTCTAAAAACCAGAAAGGCAGGACAGGCCACGGAGTCAAGGGAGCCTTGTTAAGCTGATGGGCGGGATGTCAATGGCCAACAGCCAATCTTCACAAGTGTATCCTCTTTCCCAAACCATGGAAAACACAGAACCACAGAGCATAGGGCACTTCCACACATGGGCGTTGACCTTGGGAAAATGAAAAAATCAACCAGACACAGGGACCCCAAAGTTGAGGGCTGCTGTCTTGACAAGAACCTCCACTCCGGTACACGTTTCATATCCCAGGAAAGAGCCAAGTGGACAAAGACGAGTGGACAAGTGGACAAAGACAAGTGGACAAGTGGACAAGTGGTGCTACGTAGGTCCAATGGAGTGTCACTCAGCCATGAAATCCACGTCATGAGGCTGGTAGCAGCATCCTGAGTGGATTTAGGTACGATCATCCTCAGTGAAATAAGTCCCACAAAAAAAGAAACTTATGATATCACTTATCGAGGGAATGTAAAAATCGCTCCCCATGCACTGAATCCCCAAACAGAACAGAGTCACGCTTTTAGAAAACACACTTATGCCTGCTTCAGGGGAAAGGTGAGGTGCGGTGACGCATAAAACTCGAGTTTGAAATGAGCACAGATACCCTTCCGAAAACCGAATATGGAATGGACACAACCTACTCCTTGCTCAATCAACTGGACTCACCAGACCCTGTTCATCGCACAAGTATCTATCCGACTAGTAAGCATCTTAAAAGCTAAGTCTTGATATCTCTGTGTAAGTGCATCAAGTGTGTGTAAAGCGGCCTAAAACCAGCAGGGAAAATCAGCTCAGACCCATTCTGAGGATACATTTCCAACATAAAGAAGAAACAAGCAGGGCAAAACAGAGAGAAATTCTTCCAAAATGCGTTCAGGGACTGGCATGCAACCAGGATTGACCACATCTACAGCCCCAGCGGCAGAAGACATAAGGCTGGACACTCTTGGGGCTGAGACGATTGGTGAGGTTGGGAAAGCAAATGCAGACCCTTGAAAGGAATCCTGCGTGCTCCCCATTCCATGGGTCCCAACTCTCCAGGTTCAACGCAATCTTCCGACAGCGAAAGCACTCATTGGAAACCCAGCGGATGCTACACCGTGGGATCGGGAAAGCTTTCTGAAACTCACCTCAGTTTTCATCTCCTGGTGCTCGTGTTCTCCATTCAGGCCCCCTTACTAACAATCTCCCCACTTGGAGACTCGGCGCCTTTCCATGCCTCTTTCGTACCGTCTGCAATTTTTCCGCAGGATGAACTGCAAGAGGGGGAACCAATGAGAGACTCGCTGGAGGTGTTTGGTCGGGCACATGTCACTCTCATTTCCCATCACGAAGAAGAATTCACCAGCGGTTCAGCCTGCCACCCCGGATCGACAGTAGGGCGTGAAGCCATCCAGCCGTGTTGCGTCCCACTCACAAAAAAGCGACTTGGGAAATGGAGCTCAGGGGCACTGCACTTCCCAAACCTGCAGAGTTCTAAACGATAACTATCGCCCCAAAATATATTGAGGTCAGGCTACGAAGAGGCGCTGAACGCAAGGCAGAACTGCAGGAAACGGATGTCAACGGGTACATCGGAATGGCCCCGATAGCACATGAAAAGCGCCAGAACGTGGACAATGATGCGGTTGGCCAAAAAGGGCGTATGCGTTTTTTCCTGAATATATTCAGGAAAAAACGCATACGCCCTTTTTGGCCAACCAAGCAACCTGGGAGAGCAAATCAGCACTACAAAGAAATCTCTCGCCCCCCCCGGGGCAAAAGGGCCAGGCGAAAAAAGTCTAAAAACCAGAAAGTCAGGACAGGCCACGGAGTCAAGGGAGCCTTGTTAAGCTGATGGGCGGGATGTCAATGGCCAACAGCCAATCTTCACAAGTGTATCCTCTTTCCCAAACCATGTAAAACACAGAACCACAGAGCATAGGGCACTTCCACACATGGGCGTTGACCTTGGGAAAATGAAAAAATCAACCAGACACAGGGACCCCAAAGTTGAGGGCTGCTGTCTTGACAAGAACCTCCACTCCGGTACACGTTTCATATCCCAGGAAAGAGCCAAGTGGACAAAGACGAGTGGACAAGTGGACAAAGACAAGTGGACAAGTGGACAAGTGGTGCTATGTAGGTCCAATGGAGTGTCACTCAGCCATGAAATCCACGTCATGAGGCTGGTAGCAGCATCCTGAGTGGATTTAGGTACGATCATCCTCAGTGAAATAAGTCCCACAAAAAAAGAAACTTATGATATCACTTATCGAGGGAATGTAAAAATCGCTCCCCATGCACTGAATCCCCAAACAGAACAGAGTCACGCTTTTAGAAAACACACTTATGCCTGCTTCAGGGGAAAGGTGAGGTGGGGTGACGCATAAAACTCGAGTTTGAAATGAGCACAGATACCCTTCCGAAAACCGAATATGGAATGGACACGACCTACTCCTTGCTCAATCAACTGGACTCACCAGACCCTGTTCATCGCACAAGTATCTATCCGACTAGTAAGCATCTTAAAAGCTAAGTCTTGATATCTCTGTGTAAGTGCATCAAGTGTGTGTAAAGCGGCCTAAAACCAGCAGGGAAAATCAGCTCAGACCCATTCTGAGGATACATTTCCAACATAAAGAAGAAACAAGCAGGGCAAAACAGAGAGAAATTCTTCCAAAATGCGTTCAGGGACTGGCATGCAACCAGGATTGACCACATCTACAGCCCCAGCGGCAGAAGACATAAGGCTGGACACTCTTGGGGCTGAGACGATTGGTGAGGTTGGGAAAGCAAATGCAGACCCTTGAAAGGAATCCTGCGTGCTCCCCATTCCATGGGTCCCAACTCTCCAGGTTCAACGCAATCTTCCGACAGCGAAAGCACTCATTGGAAACCCAGCGGATGCTACACCGTGGGATCGGGAAAGCTTTCTGAAACTCACCTCAGTTTTCATCTCCTGGTGCTCGTGTTCTCCATTCAGGCCCCCTTACTAACAATCTCCCCACTTGGAGACTCGGCGCCTTTCCATGCCTCTTTCGTACCGTCTGCAATTTGTCCGCAGGATGAACTGCAAGAGGGGGAACCAATGAGAGACTCGCTGGAGGTGTTTGGTCGGGCACATGTCACTCTCATTTCCCATCACGAAGAAGAATTCACCAGCGGTTCAGCCTGCCACCCCGGATCGACAGTAGGGCGTGAAGCCATCCAGCCGTGTTGCGTCCCACTCACAAAAAAGCGACTTGGGAAATGGAGCTCAGGGGCCCTGCACTTCCCAAACCTGCAGAGTTCTAAACGATAACTATCGCCCCAAAATATATTGAGGTCAGGCTACGAAGAGGCGCTGAACGCAAGGCAGAACTGCAGGAAACGGATGTCAACGGGTACATCGGAATGGCCCCGATAGCACATGAAAAGCGCCAGAACGTGGACAATGATGCGGTTGGCCAAAAAGGGCGTATGCGTTTTTTCCTGAATATATTCAGGAAAAAACGCATACGCCCTTTTTGGCCAACCAAGCAACCTGGGAGAGCAAATCAGCACTACAAAGAAATCTCTCGCCCCCCCCGGGGCAAAAGGGCCAGGCGAAAAAAGTCTAAAAACCAGAAAGTCAGGACAGGCCACGGAGTCAAGGGAGCCTTGTTAAGCTGATGGGCGGGATGTCAATGGCCAACAGCCAATCTTCACAAGTGTATCCTCTTTCCCAAACCATGGAAAACACAGAACCACAGAGCATAGGGCACTTCCACACATGGGCGTTGACCTTGGGAAAATGAAAAAATCAACCAGACACAGGGACCCCAAAGTTGAGGGCTGCTGTCTTGACAAGAACCTCCACTCCGGTACACGTTTCATATCCCAGGAAAGAGCCAAGTGGACAAAGACGAGTGGACAAGTGGACAAAGACAAGTGGACAAGTGGACAAGTGGTGCTACGTAGGTCCAATGGAGTGTCACTCAGCCATGAAATCCACGTCATGAGGCTGGTAGCAGCATCCTGAGTGGATTTAGGTACGATCATCCTCCGTGAAATAAGTCCCACAAAAAAAGAAACTTATGATATCACTTATCGAGGGAATGTAAAAATCGCTCCCCATGCACTGAATCCCCAAACAGAACAGAGTCACGCTTTTAGAAAACACACTTATGCCTGCTTCAGGGGAAAGGTGAGGTGGGGTGACGCATAAAACTCGAGTTTGAAATGAGCACAGATACCCTTCCGAAAACCGAATATGGAATGGACACGACCTACTCCTTGCTCAATCAACTGGACTCACCAGACCCTGTTCATCGCACAAGTATCTATCCGACTAGTAAGCATCTTAAAAGCTAAGTCTTGATATCTCTGTGTAAGTGCATCAAGTGTGTGTAAAGCGGCCTAAAACCAGCAGGGAAAATCAGCTCAGACCCATTCTGAGGATACATTTCCAACATAAAGAAGAAACAAGCAGGGCAAAACAGAGAGAAATTCTTCCAAAATGCGTTCAGGGACTGGCATGCAACCAGGATTGACCACATCTACAGCCCCAGCGGCAGAAGACATAAGGCTGGACACTCTTGGGGCTGAGACGATTGGTGAGGTTGGGAAAGCAAATGCAGACCCTTGAAAGGAATCCTGCGTGCTCCCCATTCCATGGGTCCCAACTCTCCAGGTTCAACGCAATCTTCCGACAGCGAAAGCACTCATTGGAAACCCAGCGGATGCTACACCGTGGGATCGGGAAAGCTTTCTGAAACTCACCTCAGTTTTCATCTCCTGGTGCTCGTGTTCTCCATTCAGGCCCCCTTACTAACAATCTCCCCACTTGGAGACTCGGCGCCTTTCCATGCCTCTTTCGTACCGTCTGCAATTTGTCCGCAGGATGAACTGCAAGAGGGGGAACCAATGAGAGACTCGCTGGAGGTGTTTGGTCGGGCACATGTCACTCTCATTTCCCATCACGAAGAAGAATTCACCAGCGGTTCAGCCTGCCACCCCGGATCGACAATAGGGCGTGAAGCCATCCAGCCGTGTTGCGTCCCACTCACAAAAAAGCGACTTGGGAAATGGAGCTCAGGGGCACTGCACTTCCCAAACCTGCAGAGTTCTAAACGATAACTATCGCCCCAAAATATATTGAGGTCAGGCTACGAAGAGGCGCTGAACGCAAGGCAGAACTGCAGGAAACGGATGTCAACGGGTACATCGGAATGGCCCCGATAGCACATGAAAAGCGCCAGAACGTGGACAATGATGCGGTTGGCCAGAAAGGGCGTATGCGTTTTTTCCTGAATATATTCAGGAAAAAACGCATACGCCCTTTTTGGCCAACCAAGCAACCTGGGAGAGCAAATCAGCACTACAAAGAAATCTCTCGCCCCCCCCGGGGCAAAAGGGCCAGGCGAAAAAAGTCTAAAAACCAGAAAGTCAGGACAGGCCACGGAGTCAAGGGAGCCTTGTTAAGCTGATGGGCGGGATGTCAATGGCCAACAGCCAATCTTCACAAGTGTATCCTCTTTCCCAAACCATGGAAAACACAGAACCACAGAGCATAGGGCACTTCCACACATGGGCGTTGACCTTGGGAAAATGAAAAAATCAACCAGACACAGGGACCCCAAAGTTGAGGGCTGCTGTCTTGACAAGAACCTCCACTCCGGTACACGTTTCATATCCCAGGAAAGAGCCAAGTGGACAAAGACGAGTGGACAAGTGGACAAAGACAAGTGGACAAGTGGACAAGTGGTGCTACGTAGGTCCAATGGAGTGTCACTCAGCCATGAAATCCACGTCATGAGGCTGGTAGCAGCATCCTGAGTGGATTTAGGTACGATCATCCTCCGTGAAATAAGTCCCACAAAAAAAGAAACTTATGATATCACTTATCGAGGGAATGTAAAAATCGCTCCCCATGCACTGAATCCCCAAACAGAACAGAGTCACGCTTTTAGAAAACACACTTATGCCTGCTTCAGGGGAAAGGTGAGGTGGGGTGACGCATAAAACTCGAGTTTGAAATGAGCACAGATACCCTTCCGAAAACCGAATATGGAATGGACACGACCTACTCCTTGCTCAATCAACTGGACTCACCAGACCCTGTTCATCGCACAAGTATCTATCCGACTAGTAAGCATCTTAAAAGCTAAGTCTTGATATCTCTGTGTAAGTGCATCAAGTGTGTGTAAAGCGGCCTAAAACCAGCAGGGAAAATCAGCTCAGACCCATTCTGAGGATACATTTCCAACATAAAGAAGAAACAAGCAGGGCAAAACAGAGAGAAATTCTTCCAAAATGCGTTCAGGGACTGGCATGCAACCAGGATTGACCACATCTACAGCCCCAGCGGCAGAAGACATAAGGCTGGACACTCTTGGGGCTGAGACGATTGGTGAGGTTGGGAAAGCAAATGCAGACCCTTGAAAGGAATCCTGCGTGCTCCCCATTCCATGGGTCCCAACTCTCCAGGTTCAACGCAATCTTCCGACAGCGAAAGCACTCATTGGAAACCCAGCGGATGCTACACCGTGGGATCGGGAAAGCTTTCTGAAACTCACCTCAGTTTTCATCTCCTGGTGCTCGTGTTCTCCATTCAGGCCCCCTTACTAACAATCTCCCCACTTGGAGACTCGGCGCCTTTCCATGCCTCTTTCGTACCGTCTGCAATTTGTCCGCAGGATGAACTGCAAGAGGGGGAACCAATGAGAGACTCGCTGGAGGTGTTTGGTCGGGCACATGTCACTCTCATTTCCCATCACGAAGAAGAATTCACCAGCGGTTCAGCCTGCCACCCCGGATCGACAATAGGGCGTGAAGCCATCCAGCCGTGTTGCGTCCCACTCACAAAAAAGCGACTTGGGAAATGGAGCTCAGGGGCACTGCACTTCCCAAACCTGCAGAGTTCTAAACGATAACTATCGCCCCAAAATATATTGAGGTCAGGCTACGAAGAGGCGCTGAACGCAAGGCAGAACTGCAGGAAACGGATGTCAACGGGTACATCGGAATGGCCCCGATAGCACATGAAAAGCGCCAGAACGTGGACAATGATGCGGTTGGCCAGAAAGGGCGTATGCGTTTTTTCCTTCAGGAAAAAACGCATACGCCCTTTTTGGCCAACCAAGCAACCTGGGAGAGCAAATCAGCACTACAAAGAAATCTCTCGCCCCCCCCGGGGCAAAAGGGCCAGGCGAAAAAAGTCTAAAAACCAGAAAGGCAGGACAGGCCACGGAGTCAAGGGAGCCTTGTTAAGCTGATGGGCGGGATGTCAATGGCCAACAGCCAACCTTCACAAGTGTATCCTCTTTCCCAAACCATGTAAAACACAGAACCACAGAGCATAGGGCACTTCCACACATGGGCGTTGACCTTGGGAAAATGAAAAAATCAACCAGACACAGGGACCCCAAAGTTGAGGGCTGCTGTCTTGACAAGAACCTCCACTCCGGTACACGTTTCATATCCCAGGAAAGAGCCAAGTGGACAAAGACGAGTGGACAAGTGGACAAAGACAAGTGGACAAGTGGTGCTACGTAGGTCCAATGGAGTGTCACTCAGCCATGAAATCCACGTCATGAGGCTGGTAGCAGCATCCTGAGTGGATTTAGGTACGATCATCCTCAGTGAAATAAGTCCCACAAAAAAAGAAACTTATGATATCACTTATCGAGGGAATGTAAAAATCGCTCCCCATGCACTGAATCCCCAAATAGAACAGAGTCACGCTTTTAGAAAACACACTTATGCCTGCTTCAGGGGAAAGGTGAGGTGGGGTGACGCATAAAACTCGAGTTTGAAATGAGCACAGATACCCTTCCGAAAACCGAATATGGAATGGACACGACCTACTCCTTGCTCAATCAACTGGACTCACCAGACCCTGTTCATCGCACAAGTATCTATCCGACTAGTAAGCATCTTAAAAGCTAAGTCTTGATATCTCTGTGTAAGTGCATCAAGTGTGTGTAAAGCGGCCTAAAACCAGCAGGGAAAATCAGCTCAGACCCATTCTGAGGATACATTTCCAACATAAAGAAGAAACAAGCAGGGCAAAACAGAGAGAAATTCTTCCAAAATGCGTTCAGGGACTGGCATGCAACCAGGATTGACCACATCTACAGCCCCAGCGGCAGAAGACATAAGGCTGGACACTCTTGGGGCTGAGACGATTGGTGAGGTTGGGAAAGCAAATGCAGACCCTTGAAAGGAATCCTGCGTGCTCCCCATTCCATGGGTCCCAACTCTCCAGGTTCAACGCAATCTTCCGACAGCGAAAGCACTCATTGGAAACCCAGCGGATGCTACACCGTGGGATCGGGAAAGCTTTCTGAAACTCACCTCAGTTTTCATCTCCTGGTGCTCGTGTTCTCCATTCAGGCCCCCTTACTAACAATCTCCCCACTTGGAGACTCGGCGCCTTTCCATGCCTCTTTCGTACCGTCTGCAATTTGTCCGCAGGATGAACTGCAAGAGGGGGAACCAATGAGAGACTCGCTGGAGGTGTTTGGTCGGGCACATGTCACTCTCATTTCCCATCACGAAGAAGAATTCACCAGCGGTTCAGCCTGCCACCCCGGATCGACAATAGGGCGTGAAGCCATCCAGCCGTGTTGCGTCCCACTCACAAAAAAGCGACTTGGGAAATGGAGCTCAGGGGCACTGCACTTCCCAAACCTGCAGAGTTCTAAACGATAACTATCGCCCCAAAATATATTGAGGTCAGGCTACGAAGAGGCGCTGAACGCAAGGCAGAACTGCAGGAAACGGATGTCAACGGGTACATCGGAATGGCCCCGATAGCACATGAAAAGCGCCAGAACGTGGACAATGATGCGGTTGGCCAAAAAGGGCGTATGCGTTTTTTCCTGAATATATTCAGGAAAAAACGCATACGCCCTTTTTGGCCAACCAAGCAACCTGGGAGAGCAAATCAGCACTACAAAGAAATCTCTCGCCCCCCCCCCCCCGGGGCAAAAGGGCCAGGCGAAAAAAGTCTAAAAACCAGAAAGGCAGGACAGCCCACGGAGTCAAGGGAGCCTTGTTAAGCTGATGGGCGGGATGTCAATGGCCAACAGCCAATCTTCACAAGTGTATCCTCTTTCCCAACCCATGTAAAACACAGAACCACAGAGCATAGGGCACTTCCACACATGGGCGTTGACCTTGGGAAAATGAAAAAATCAACCAGACACAGGGACCCCAAAGTTGAGGGCTGCTGTCTTGACAAGAACCTCCACTCCGGTACACGTTTCATATCCCAGGAAAGAGCCAAGTGGACAAAGACGAGTGGACAAGTGGACAAAGACAAGTGGACAAGTGGACAAGTGGTGCTACGTAGGTCCAATGGAGTGTCACTCAGCCATGAAATCCACGTCATGAGGCTGGTAGCAGCATCCTGAGTGGATTTAGGTACGATCATCCTCAGTGAAATAAGTCCCACAAAAAAAGAAACTTATGATATCACTTATCGAGGGAATGTAAAAATCGCTCCCCATGCACTGAATCCCCAAACAGAACAGAGTCACGCTTTTAGAAAACACACTTATGCCTGCTTCAGGGGAAAGGTGAGGTGCGGTGACGCATAAAACTCGAGTTTGAAATGAGCACAGATACCCTTCCGAAAACCGAATATGGAATGGACACAACCTACTCCTTGCTCAATCAACTGGACTCACCAGACCCTGTTCATCGCACAAGTATCTATCCGACTAGTAAGCATCTTAAAAGCTAAGTCTTGATATCTCTGTGTAAGTGCATCAAGTGTGTGTAAAGCGGCCTAAAACCAGCAGGGAAAATCAGCTCAGACCCATTCTGAGGATACATTTCCAACATAAAGAAGAAACAAGCAGGGCAAAACAGAGAGAAATTCTTCCAAAATGCGTTCAGGGACTGGCATGCAACCAGGATTGACCACATCTACAGCCCCAGCGGCAGAAGACATAAGGCTGGACACTCTTGGGGCTGAGACGATTGGTGAGGTTGGGAAAGCAAATGCAGACCCTTGAAAGGAATCCTGCGTGCTCCCCATTCCATGGGTCCCAACTCTCCAGGTTCAACGCAATCTTCCGACAGCGAAAGCACTCATTGGAAACCCAGCGGATGCTACACCGTGGGATCGGGAAAGCTTTCTGAAACTCACCTCAGTTTTCATCTCCTGGTGCTCGTGTTCTCCATTCAGGCCCCCTTACTAACAATCTCCCCACTTGGAGACTCGGCGCCTTTCCATGCCTCTTTCGTACCGTCTGCAATTTTTCCGCAGGATGAACTGCAAGAGGGGGAACCAATGAGAGACTCGCTGGAGGTGTTTGGTCGGGCACATGTCACTCTCATTTCCCATCACGAAGAAGAATTCACCAGCGGTTCAGCCTGCCACCCCGGATCGACAGTAGGGCGTGAAGCCATCCAGCCGTGTTGCGTCCCACTCACAAAAAAGCGACTTGGGAAATGGAGCTCAGGGGCACTGCACTTCCCAAACCTGCAGAGTTCTAAACGATAACTATCGCCCCAAAATATATTGAGGTCAGGCTACGAAGAGGCGCTGAACGCAAGGCAGAACTGCAGGAAACGGATGTCAACGGGTACATCGGAATGGCCCCGATAGCACATGAAAAGCGCCAGAACGTGGACAATGATGCGGTTGGCCAAAAAGGGCGTATGCGTTTTTTCCTGAATATATTCAGGAAAAAACGCATACGCCCTTTTTGGCCAACCAAGCAACCTGGGAGAGCAAATCAGCACTACAAAGAAATCTCTCGCCCCCCCCGGGGCAAAAGGGCCAGGCGAAAAAAGTCTAAAAACCAGAAAGTCAGGACAGGCCACGGAGTCAAGGGAGCCTTGTTAAGCTGATGGGCGGGATGTCAATGGCCAACAGCCAATCTTCACAAGTGTATCCTCTTTCCCAAACCATGTAAAACACAGAACCACAGAGCATAGGGCACTTCCACACATGGGCGTTGACCTTGGGAAAATGAAAAAATCAACCAGACACAGGGACCCCAAAGTTGAGGGCTGCTGTCTTGACAAGAACCTCCACTCCGGTACACGTTTCATATCCCAGGAAAGAGCCAAGTGGACAAAGACGAGTGGACAAGTGGACAAAGACAAGTGGACAAGTGGACAAGTGGTGCTATGTAGGTCCAATGGAGTGTCACTCAGCCATGAAATCCACGTCATGAGGCTGGTAGCAGCATCCTGAGTGGATTTAGGTACGATCATCCTCAGTGAAATAAGTCCCACAAAAAAAGAAACTTATGATATCACTTATCGAGGGAATGTAAAAATCGCTCCCCATGCACTGAATCCCCAAACAGAACAGAGTCACGCTTTTAGAAAACACACTTATGCCTGCTTCAGGGGAAAGGTGAGGTGGGGTGACGCATAAAACTCGAGTTTGAAATGAGCACAGATACCCTTCCGAAAACCGAATATGGAATGGACACGACCTACTCCTTGCTCAATCAACTGGACTCACCAGACCCTGTTCATCGCACAAGTATCTATCCGACTAGTAAGCATCTTAAAAGCTAAGTCTTGATATCTCTGTGTAAGTGCATCAAGTGTGTGTAAAGCGGCCTAAAACCAGCAGGGAAAATCAGCTCAGACCCATTCTGAGGATACATTTCCAACATAAAGAAGAAACAAGCAGGGCAAAACAGAGAGAAATTCTTCCAAAATGCGTTCAGGGACTGGCATGCAACCAGGATTGACCACATCTACAGCCCCAGCGGCAGAAGACATAAGGCTGGACACTCTTGGGGCTGAGACGATTGGTGAGGTTGGGAAAGCAAATGCAGACCCTTGAAAGGAATCCTGCGTGCTCCCCATTCCATGGGTCCCAACTCTCCAGGTTCAACGCAATCTTCCGACAGCGAAAGCACTCATTGGAAACCCAGCGGATGCTACACCGTGGGATCGGGAAAGCTTTCTGAAACTCACCTCAGTTTTCATCTCCTGGTGCTCGTGTTCTCCATTCAGGCCCCCTTACTAACAATCTCCCCACTTGGAGACTCGGCGCCTTTCCATGCCTCTTTCGTACCGTCTGCAATTTGTCCGCAGGATGAACTGCAAGAGGGGGAACCAATGAGAGACTCGCTGGAGGTGTTTGGTCGGGCACATGTCACTCTCATTTCCCATCACGAAGAAGAATTCACCAGCGGTTCAGCCTGCCACCCCGGATCGACAATAGGGCGTGAAGCCATCCAGCCGTGTTGCGTCCCACTCACAAAAAAGCGACTTGGGAAATGGAGCTCAGGGGCACTGCACTTCCCAAACCTGCAGAGTTCTAAACGATAACTATCGCCCCAAAATATATTGAGGTCAGGCTACGAAGAGGCGCTGAACGCAAGGCAGAACTGCAGGAAACGGATGTCAACGGGTACATCGGAATGGCCCCGATAGCACATGAAAAGCGCCAGAACGTGGACAATGATGCGGTTGGCCAAAAAGGGCGTATGCGTTTTTTCCTGAATATATTCAGGAAAAAACGCATACGCCCTTTTTGGCCAACCAAGCAACCTGGGAGAGCAAATCAGCACTACAAAGAAATCTCTCGCCCCCCCCCCCCGGGGCAAAAGGGCCAGGCGAAAAAAGTCTAAAAACCAGAAAGGCAGGACAGCCCACGGAGTCAAGGGAGCCTTGTTAAGCTGATGGGCGGGATGTCAATGGCCAACAGCCAATCTTCACAAGTGTATCCTCTTTCCCAAACCATGGAAAACACAGAACCACAGAGCATAGGGCACTTCCACACATGGGCGTTGACCTTGGGAAAATCAAAAAATCAACCAGACACAGGGACCCCAAAGTTGAGGGCTGCTGTCTTGACAAGAACCTCCACTCCGGTACACGTTTCATATCCCAGGAAAGAGCCAAGTGGACAAAGACGAGTGGACAAGTGGACAAAGACAAGTGGACAAGTGGACAAGTGGTGCTACGTAGGTCCAATGGAGTGTCACTCAGCCATGAAATCCACGTCATGAGGCTGGTAGCAGCATCCTGAGTGGATTTAGGTACGATCATCCTCAGTGAAATAAGTCCCACAAAAAAAGAAACTTATGATATCACTTATCGAGGGAATGTAAAAATCGCTCCCCATGCACTGAATCCCCAAACAGAACAGAGTCACGCTTTTAGAAAACACACTTATGCCTGCTTCAGGGGAAAGGTGAGGTGGGGTGACGCATAAAACTCGAGTTTGAAATGAGCACAGATACCCTTCCGAAAACCGAATATGGAATGGACATGACCTACTCCTTGCTCAATCAACTGGACTCACCAGACCCTGTTCATCGCACAAGTATCTATCCGACTAGTAAGCATCTTAAAAGCTAAGTCTTGATATCTCTGTGTAAGTGCATCAAGTGTGTGTAAAGCGGCCTAAAACCAGCAGGGAAAATCAGCTCAGACCCATTCTGAGGATACATTTCCAACATAAAGAAGAAACAAGCAGGGCAAAACAGAGAGAAATTCTTCCAAAATGCGTTCAGGGACTGGCATGCAACCAGGATTGACCACATCTACAGCCCCAGCGGCAGAAGACATAAGGCTGGACACTCTTGGGGCTGAGACGATTGGTGAGGTTGGGAAAGCAAATGCAGACCCTTGAAAGGAATCCTGCGTGCTCCCCATTCCATGGGTCCCAACTCTCCAGGTTCAACGCAATCTTCCGACAGCGAAAGCACTCATTGGAAACCCAGCGGATGCTACACCGTGGGATCGGGAAAGCTTTCTGAAACTCACCTCAGTTTTCATCTCCTGGTGCTCGTGTTCTCCATTCAGGCCCCCTTACTAACAATCTCCCCACTTGGAGACTCGGCGCCTTTCCATGCCTCTTTCGTACCGTCTGCAATTTGTCCGCAGGATGAACTGCAAGAGGGGGAACCAATGAGAGACTCGCTGGAGGTGTTTGGTCGGGCACATGTCACTCTCATTTCCCATCACGAAGAAGAATTCACCAGCGGTTCAGCCTCCCACCCCGGATCGACAATAGGGCGTGAAGCCATCCAGCCGTGTTGCGTCCCACTCACAAAAAAGCGACTTGGGAAATGGAGCTCAGGGGCACTGCACTTCCCAAACCTGCAGAGTTCTAAACGATAACTATCGCCCCAAAATATATTGAGGTCAGGCTACGAAGAGGCGCTGAACGCAAGGCAGAACTGCAGGAAACGGATGTCAACGGGTACATCGGAATGGCCCCGATAGCACATGAAAAGCGCCAGAACGTGGACAATGATGCGGTTGGCCAAAAAGGGCGTATGCGTTTTTTCCTGAATATATTCAGGAAAAAACGCATACGCCCTTTTTGGCCAACCAAGCAACCTGGGAGAGCAAATCAGCACTACAAAGAAATCTCTCGCCCCCCCCCCCCGGGGCAAAAGGGCCAGGCGAAAAAAGTCTAAAAACCAGAAAGGCAGGACAGCCCACGGAGTCAAGGGAGCCTTGTTAAGCTGATGGGCGGGATGTCAATGGCCAACAGCCAATCTTCACAAGTGTATCCTCTTTCCCAAACCATGTAAAACACAGAACCACAGAGCATAGGGCACTTCCACACATGGGCGTTGACCTTGGGAAAATGAAAAAATCAACCAGACACAGGGACCCCAAAGTTGAGGGCTGCTGTCTTGACAAGAACCTCCACTCCGGTACACGTTTCATATCCCAGGAAAGAGCCAAGTGGACAAAGACGAGTGGACAAGTGGACAAAGACAAGTGGACAAGTGGACAAGTGGTGCTACGTAGGTCCAATGGAGTGTCACTCAGCCATGAAATCCACGTCATGAGGCTGGTAGCAGCATCCTGAGTGGATTTAGGTACGATCATCCTCAGTGAAATAAGTCCCACAAAAAAAGAAACTTATGATATCACTTATCGAGGGAATGTAAAAATCGCTCCCCATGCACTGAATCCCCAAACAGAACAGAGTCACGCTTTTAGAAAACACACTTATGCCTGCTTCAGGGGAAAGGTGAGGTGGGGTGACGCATAAAACTCGAGTTTGAAATGAGCACAGATACCCTTCCGAAAACCGAATATGGAATGGACACGACCTACTCCTTGCTCAATCAACTGGACTCACCAGACCCTGTTCATCGCACAAGTATCTATCCGACTAGTAAGCATCTTAAAAGCTAAGTCTTGATATCTCTGTGTAAGTGCATCAAGTGTGTGTAAAGCGGCCTAAAACCAGCAGGGAAAATCAGCTCAGACCCATTCTGAGGATACATTTCCAACATAAAGAAGAAACAAGCAGGGCAAAACAGAGAGAAATTCTTCCAAAATGCGTTCAGGGACTGGCATGCAACCAGGATTGACCACATCTACAGCCCCAGCGGCAGAAGACATAAGGCTGGACACTCTTGGGGCTGAGACGATTGGTGAGGTTGGGAAAGCAAATGCAGACCCTTGAAAGGAATCCTGCGTGCTCCCCATTCCATGGGTCCCAACTCTCCAGGTTCAACGCAATCTTCCGACAGCGAAAGCACTCATTGGAAACCCAGCGGTTGCTACACCGTGGGATCGGTAAAGCTTTCTGAAACTCACCTCAGTTTTCATCTCCTGGTGCTCGTGTTCTCCATTCAGGCCCCCTTACTAACAATCTCCCCACTTGGAGACTCGGCGCCTTTCCATGCCTCTTTCGTACCGTCTGCAATTTGTCCGCAGGATGAACTGCAAGAGGGGGAACCAATGAGAGACTCGCTGGAGGTGTTTGGTCGGGCACATGTCACTCTCATTTCCCATCACGAAGAAGAATTCACCAGCGGTTCAGCCTGCCACCCCGGATCGACAATAGGGCGTGAAGCCATCCAGCCGTGTTGCGTCCCACTCACAAAAAAGCGACTTGGGAAATGGAGCTCAGGGGCACTGCACTTCCCAAACCTGCAGAGTTCTAAACGATAACTATCGCCCCAAAATATATTGAGGTCAGGCTACGAAGAGGCGCTGAACGCAAGGCAGAACTGCAGGAAACGGATGTCAACGGCTACATCGGAATGGCCCCGAGAGCACATGAAAAGCGCCAGAACGTGGACAATGATGCGGTTGGCCAAAAGGGGCGTATGCGTTTTTTCCTGAATATATTCAGGAAAAAACGCATACGCCCCTTTTGGCCAACCAAGCAACCTGGGAGAGCAAATCAGCACTACAAAGAAATCTCTCGCCCCCCCCCCGGGGCAAAAGGGCCAGGCGAAAAAAGTCTAAAAACCAGAAAGGCAGGACAGGCCACGGAGTCAAGGGAGCCTTGTTAAGCTGATGGGCGGGATGTCAATGGCCAACAGCCAATCTTCACAAGTGTATCCTCTTTCCCAAACCATGTAAAACACAGAACCACAGAGCATAGGGCACTTCCACACATGGGCGTTGACCTTGGGAAAATGAAAAAATCAACCAGACACAGGGACCCCAAAGTTGAGGGCTGCTGTCTTGACAAGAACCTCCACTCCGGTACACGTTTCATATCCCAGGAAAGAGCCAAGTGGACAAAGACGAGTGGACAAGTGGACAAAGACAAGTGGACAAGTGGACAAGTGGTGCTACGTAGGTCCAATGGAGTGTCACTCAGCCATGAAATCCACGTCATGAGGCTGGTAGCAGCATCCTGAGTGGATTTAGGTACGATCATCCTCAGTGAAATAAGTCCCACAAAAAAAGAAACTTATGATATCACTTATCGAGGGAATGTAAAAATCGCTCCCCATGCACTGAATCCCCAAACAGAACAGAGTCACGCTTTTAGAAAACACACTTATGCCTGCTTCAGGGGAAAGGTGAGGTGGGGTGACGCATAAAACTCGAGTTTGAAATGAGCACAGATACCCTTCCGAAAACCGAATATGGAATGGACACGACCTACTCCTTGCTCAATCAACTGGACTCACCAGACCCTGTTCATCGCACAAGTATCTATCCGACTAGTAAGCATCTTCAAAGCTAAGTCTTGATATCTCTGTGTAAGTGCATCAAGTGTGTGTAAAGCGGCCTAAAACCAGCAGGGAAAATCAGCTCAGACCCATTCTGAGGATACATTTCCAACATAAAGAAGAAACAAGCAGGGCAAAACAGAGAGAAATTCTTCCAAAATGCGTTCAGGGACTGGCATGCAACCAGGATTGACCACATCTACAGCCCCAGCGGCAGAAGACATAAGGCTGGACACTCTTGGGGCTGAGACGATTGGTGAGGTTGGGAAAGCAAATGCAGACCCTTGAAAGGAATCCTGCGTGCTCCCCATTCCATGGGTCCCAACTCTCCAGGTTCAACGCAATCTTCCGACAGCGAAAGCACTCATTGGAAACCCAGCGGTTGCTACACCGTGGGATCGGGAAAGCTTTCTGAAACTCACCTCAGTTTTCATCTCCTGGTGCTCGTGTTCTCCATTCAGGCCCCCTTACTAACAATCTCCCCACTTGGAGACTCGGCGCCTTTCCATGCCTCTTTCGTACCGTCTGCAATTTGTCCGCAGGATGAACTGCAAGAGGGGGAACCAATGAGAGACTCGCTGGAGGTGTTTGGTCGGGCACATGTCACTCTCATTTCCCATCACGAAGAAGAATTCACCAGCGGTTCAGCCTGCCACCCCGGATCGACAATAGGGCGTGAAGCCATCCAGCCGTGTTGCGTCCCACTCACAAAAAAGCGACTTGGGAAATGGAGCTCAGGGGCACTGCACTTCCCAAACCTGCAGAGTTCTAAACGATAACTATCGCCCCAAAATATATTGAGGTCAGGCTACGAAGAGGCGCTGAACGCAAGGCAGAACTGCAGGAAACGGATGTCAACGGGTACATCGGAATGGCCCCGATAGCACATGAAAAGCGCCAGAACGTGGACAATGATGCGGTTGGCCAAAAGGGGCGTATGCGTTTTTTCCTGAATATATTCAGGAAAAAACGCATACGCCCTTTTTGGCCAACCAAGCAACCTGGGAGAGCAAATCAGCACTACAAAGAAATCTCTCGCCCCCCCCCGGGGCAAAAGGGCCAGGCGAAAAAAGTCTAAAAACCAGAAAGGCAGGACAGCCCACGGAGTCAAGGGAGCCTTGTTAAGCTGATGGGCGGGATGTCAATGGCCAACAGCCAATCTTCACAAGTGTATCCTCTTTCCCAAACCATGTAAAACACAGAACCACAGAGCATAGGGCACTTCCACACATGGGCGTTGACCTTGGGAAAATGAAAAAATCAACCAGACACAGGGACCCCAAAGTTGAGGGCTGCTGTCTTGACAAGAACCTCCACTCCGGTACACGTTTCATATCCCAGGAAAGAGCCAAGTGGACAAAGACGAGTGGACAAGTGGACAAAGACAAGTGGACAAGTGGACAAGTGGTGCTACGTAGGTCCAATGGAGTGTCACTCAGCCATGAAATCCACGTCATGAGGCTGGTAGCAGCATCCTGAGTGGATTTAGGTACGATCATCCTCAGTGAAATAAGTCCCACAAAAAAAGAAACTTATGATATCACTTATCGAGGGAATGTAAAAATCGCTCCCCATGCACTGAATCCCCAAACAGAACAGAGTCACGCTTTTAGAAAACACACTTATGCCTGCTTCAGGGGAAAGGTGAGGTGGGGTGACGCATAAAACTCGAGTTTGAAATGAGCACAGATACCCTTCCGAAAACCGAATATGGAATGGACACGACCTACTCCTTGCTCAATCAACTGGACTCACCAGACCCTGTTCATCGCACAAGTATCTATCCGACTAGTAAGCATCTTAAAAGCTAAGTCTTGATATCTCTGTGTAAGTGCATCAAGTGTGTGTAAAGCGGCCTAAAACCAGCAGGGAAAATCAGCTCAGACCCATTCTGAGGATACATTTCCAACATAAAGAAGAAACAAGCAGGGCAAAACAGAGAGAAATTCTTCCAAAATGCGTTCAGGGACTGGCATGCAACCAGGATTGACCACATCTACAGCCCCAGCGGCAGAAGACATAAGGCTGGACACTCTTGGGGCTGAGACGATTGGTGAGGTTGGGAAAGCAAATGCAGACCCTTGAAAGGAATCCTGCGTGCTCCCCATTCCATGGGTCCCAACTCTCCAGGTTCAACGCAATCTTCCGACAGCGAAAGCACTCATTGGAAACCCAGCGGTTGCTACACCGTGGGATCGGGAAAGCTTTCTGAAACTCACCTCAGTTTTCATCTCCTGGTGCTCGTGTTCTCCATTCAGGCCCCCTTACTAACAATCTCCCCACTTGGAGACTCGGCGCCTTTCCATGCCTCTTTCGTACCGTCTGCAATTTGTCCGCAGGATGAACTGCAAGAGGGGGAACCAATGAGAGACTCGCTGGAGGTGTTTGGTCGGGCACATGTCACTCTCATTTCCCATCACGAAGAAGAATTCACCAGCGGTTCAGCCTGCCACCCCGGATCGACAATAGGGCGTGAAGCCATCCAGCCGTGTTGCGTCCCACTCACAAAAAAGCGACTTGGGAAATGGAGCTCAGGGGCACTGCACTTCCCAAACCTGCAGAGTTCTAAACGATAACTATCGCCCCAAAATATATTGAGGTCAGGCTACGAAGAGGCGCTGAACGCAAGGCAGAACTGCAGGAAACGGATGTCAACGGGTACATCGGAATGGCCCCGATAGCACATGAAAAGCGCCAGAACGTGGACAATGATGCGGTTGGCCAAAAAGGGCGTATGCGTTTTTTCCTGAATATATTCAGGAAAAAACGCATACGCCCTTTTTGGCCAACCAAGCAACCTGGGAGAGCAAATCAGCACTACAAAGAAATCTCTCGCCCCCCCCCACCCGGGGCAAAAGGGCCAGGCGAAAAAAGTCTAAAAACCAGAAAGGCAGGACAGGCCACGGAGTCAAGGGAGCCTTGTTAAGCTGATGGGCGGGATGTCAATGGCCAACAGCCAATCTTCACAAGTGTATCCTCTTTCCCAAACCATGGAAAACACAGAACCACAGAGCATAGGGCACTTCCACACATGGGCGTTGACCTTGGGAAAATGAAAAAATCAACCAGACACAGGGACCCCAAAGTTGAGGGCTGCTGTCTTGACAAGAACCTCCACTCCGGTACACGTTTCATATCCCAGGAAAGAGCCAAGTGGACAAAGACGAGTGGACAAGTGGACAAAGACAAGTGGACAAGTGGACAAGTGGTGCTACGTAGGTCCAATGGAGTGTCACTCAGCCATGAAATCCACGTCATGAGGCTGGTAGCAGCATCCTGAGTGGATTTAGGTACGATCATCCTCAGTGAAATAAGTCCCACAAAAAAAGAAACTTATGATATCACTTATCGAGGGAATGTAAAAATCGCTCCCCATGCACTGAATCCCCAAACAGAACAGAGTCACGCTTTTAGAAAACACACTTATGCCTGCTTCAGGGGAAAGGTGAGGTGGGGTGACGCATAAAACTCGAGTTTGAAATGAGCACAGATACCCTTCCGAAAACCGAATATGGAATGGACACGACCTACTCCTTGCTCAATCAACTGGACTCACCAGACCCTGTTCATCGCACAAGTATCTATCCGACTAGTAAGCATCTTAAAAGCTAAGTCTTGATATCTCTGTGTAAGTGCATCAAGTGTGTGTAAAGCGGCCTAAAACCAGCAGGGAAAATCAGCTCAGACCCATTCTGAGGATACATTTCCAACATAAAGAAGAAACAAGCAGGGCAAAACAGAGAGAAATTCTTCCAAAATGCGTTCAGGGACTGGCATGCAACCAGGATTGACCACATCTACAGCCCCAGCGGCAGAAGACATAAGGCTGGACACTCTTGGGGCTGAGACGATTGGTGAGGTTGGGAAAGCAAATGCAGACCCTTGAAAGGAATCCTGCGTGCTCCCCATTCCATGGGTCCCAACTCTCCAGGTTCAACGCAATCTTCCGACAGCGAAAGCACTCATTGGAAACCCAGCGGTTGCTACACCGTGGGATCGGGAAAGCTTTCTGAAACTCACCTCAGTTTTCATCTCCTGGTGCTCGTGTTCTCCATTCAGGCCCCCTTACTAACAATCTCCCCACTTGGAGACTCGGCGCCTTTCCATGCCTCTTTCGTACCGTCTGCAATTTGTCCGCAGGATGAACTGCAAGAGGGGGAACCAATGAGAGACTCGCTGGAGGTGTTTGGTCGGGCACATGTCACTCTCATTTCCCATCACGAAGAAGAATTCACCAGCGGTTCAGCCTGCCACCCCGGATCGACAATAGGGCGTGAAGCCATCCAGCCGTGTTGCGTCCCACTCACAAAAAAGCGACTTGGGAAATGGAGCTCAGGGGCACTGCACTTCCCAAACCTGCAGAGTTCTAAACGATAACTATCGCCCCAAAATATATTGAGGTCAGGCTACGAAGAGGCGCTGAACGCAAGGCAGAACTGCAGGAAACGGATGTCAACGGGTACATCGGAATGGCCCCGATAGCACATGAAAAGCGCCAGAACGTGGACAATGATGCGGTTGGCCAAAAGGGGCGTATGCGTTTTTTCCTGAATATATTCAGGAAAAAACGCATACGCCCTTTTTGGCCAACCAAGCAACCTGGGAGAGCAAATCAGCACTACAAAGAAATCTCTCGCCCCCCCCCGGGGCAAAAGGGCCAGGCGAAAAAAGTCTAAAAACCAGAAAGGCAGGACAGCCCACGGAGTCAAGGGAGCCTTGTTAAGCTGATGGGCGGGATGTCAATGGCCAACAGCCAATCTTCACAAGTGTATCCTCTTTCCCAAACCATGTAAAACACAGAACCACAGAGCATAGGGCACTTCCACACATGGGCGTTGACCTTGGGAAAATGAAAAAATCAACCAGACACAGGGACCCCAAAGTTGAGGGCTGCTGTCTTGACAAGAACCTCCACTCCGGTACACGTTTCATATCCCAGGAAAGAGCCAAGTGGACAAAGACGAGTGGACAAGTGGACAAAGACAAGTGGACAAGTGGACAAGTGGTGCTACGTAGGTCCAATGGAGTGTCACTCAGCCATGAAATCCACGTCATGAGGCTGGTAGCAGCATCCTGAGTGGATTTAGGTACGATCATCCTCAGTGAAATAAGTCCCACAAAAAAAGAAACTTATGATATCACTTATCGAGGGAATGTAAAAATCGCTCCCCATGCACTGAATCCCCAAACAGAACAGAGTCACGCTTTTAGAAAACACACTTATGCCTGCTTCAGGGGAAAGGTGAGGTGGGGTGACGCATAAAACTCGAGTTTGAAATGAGCACAGATACCCTTCCGAAAACCGAATATGGAATGGACACGACCTACTCCTTGCTCAATCAACTGGACTCACCAGACCCTGTTCATCGCACAAGTATCTATCCGACTAGTAAGCATCTTAAAAGCTAAGTCTTGATATCTCTGTGTAAGTGCATCAAGTGTGTGTAAAGCGGCCTAAAACCAGCAGGGAAAATCAGCTCAGACCCATTCTGAGGATACATTTCCAACATAAAGAAGAAACAAGCAGGGCAAAACAGAGAGAAATTCTTCCAAAATGCGTTCAGGGACTGGCATGCAACCAGGATTGACCACATCTACAGCCCCAGCGGCAGAAGACATAAGGCTGGACACTCTTGGGGCTGAGACGATTGGTGAGGTTGGGAAAGCAAATGCAGACCCTTGAAAGGAATCCTGCGTGCTCCCCATTCCATGGGTCCCAACTCTCCAGGTTCAACGCAATCTTCCGACAGCGAAAGCACTCATTGGAAACCCAGCGGTTGCTACACCGTGGGATCGGGAAAGCTTTCTGAAACTCACCTCAGTTTTCATCTCCTGGTGCTCGTGTTCTCCATTCAGGCCCCCTTACTAACAATCTCCCCACTTGGAGACTCGGCGCCTTTCCATGCCTCTTTCGTACCGTCTGCAATTTGTCCGCAGGATGAACTGCAAGAGGGGGAACCAATGAGAGACTCGCTGGAGGTGTTTGGTCGGGCACATGTCACTCTCATTTCCCATCACGAAGAAGAATTCACCAGCGGTTCAGCCTCCCACCCCGGATCGACAATAGGGCGTGAAGCCATCCAGCCGTGTTGCGTCCCACTCACAAAAAAGCTACTTGGGAAATGGAGCTCAGGGGCACTGCACTTCCCAAACCTGCAGAGTTCTAAACGATAACTATCGCCCCAAAATATATTGAGGTCAGGCTACGAAGAGGCGCTGAACGCAAGGCAGAACTGCAGGAAACGGATGTCAACGGGTACATCGGAATGGCCCCGATAGCACATGAAAAGCGCCAGAACGTGGACAATGATGCGGTTGGCCAAAAGGGGCGTATGCGTTTTTTCCTGAATATATTCAGGAAAAAACGCATACGCCCCTTTTGGCCAACCAAGCAACCTGGGAGAGCAAATCAGCACTACAAAGAAATCTCTCGCCCCCCCCCGGGGCAAAAGGGCCAGGCGAAAAAAGTCTAAAAACCAGAAAGGCAGGATAGGCCACGGAGTCAAGGGAGCCTTGTTAAGCTGATGGGCGGGATGTCAATGGCCAACAGCCAATCTTCACAAGTGTATCCTCTTTCCCAAACCATGTAAAACACAGAACCACAGAGCATAGGGCACTTCCACACATGGGCGTTGACCTTGGGAAAATGAAAAAATCAACCAGACACAGGGACCCCAAAGTTGAGGGCTGCTGTCTTGACAAGAACCTCCACTCCGGTACACGTTTCATATCCCAGGAAAGAGCCAAGTGGACAAAGACGAGTGGACAAGTGGACAAAGACAAGTGGACAAGTGGACAAGTGGTGCTACGTAGGTCCAATGGAGTGTCACTCAGCCATGAAATCCACGTCATGAGGCTGGTAGCAGCATCCTGAGTGGATTTAGGTACGATCATCCTCAGTGAAATAAGTCCCACAAAAAAAGAAACTTATGATATCACTTATCGAGGGAATGTAAAAATCGCTCCCCATGCACTGAATCCCCAAACAGAACAGAGTCACGCTTTTAGAAAACACACTTATGCCTGCTTCAGGGGAAAGGTGAGGTGGGGTGACGCATAAAACTCGAGTTTGAAATGAGCACAGATACCCTTCCGAAAACCGAATATGGAATGGACATGACCTACTCCTTGCTCAATCAACTGGACTCACCAGACCCTGTTCATCGCACAAGTATCTATCCGACTAGTAAGCATCTTAAAAGCTAAGTCTTGATATCTCTGTGTAAGTGCATCAAGTGTGTGTAAAGCGGCCTAAAACCAGCAGGGAAAATCAGCTCAGACCCATTCTGAGGATACATTTCCAACATAAAGAAGAAACAAGCAGGGCAAAACAGAGAGAAATTCTTCCAAAATGCGTTCAGGGACTGGCATGCAACCAGGATTGACCACATCTACAGCCCCAGCGGCAGAAGACATAAGGCTGGACACTCTTGGGGCTGAGACGATTGGTGAGGTTGGGAAAGCAAATGCAGACCCTTGAAAGGAATCCTGCGTGCTCCCCATTCCATGGGTCCCAACTCTCCAGGTTCAACGCAATCTTCCGACAGCGAAAGCACTCATTGGAAACCCAGCGGTTGCTACACCGTGGGATCGGGAAAGCTTTCTGAAACTCACCTCAGTTTTCATCTCCTGGTGCTCGTGTTCTCCATTCAGGCCCCCTTACTAACAATCTCCCCACTTGGAGACTCGGCGCCTTTCCATGCCTCTTTCGTACCGTCTGCAATTTGTCCGCAGGATGAACTGCAAGAGGGGGAACCAATGAGAGACTCGCTGGAGGTGTTTGGTCGGGCACATGTCACTCTCATTTCCCATCACGAAGAAGAATTCACCAGCGGTTCAGCCTCCCACCCCGGATCGACAATAGGGCGTGAAGCCATCCAGCCGTGTTGCGTCCCACTCACAAAAAAGCTACTTGGGAAATGGAGCTCAGGGGCACTGCACTTCCCAAACCTGCAGAGTTCTAAACGATAACTATCGCCCCAAAATATATTGAGGTCAGGCTACGAAGAGGCGCTGAACGCAAGGCAGAACTGCAGGAAACGGATGTCAACGGGTACATCGGAATGGCCCCGATAGCACATGAAAAGCGCCAGAACGTGGACAATGATGCGGTTGGCCAAAAGGGGCGTATGCGTTTTTTCCTGAATATATTCAGGAAAAAACGCATACGCCCCTTTTGGCCAACCAAGCAACCTGGGAGAGCAAATCAGCACTACAAAGAAATCTCTCGCCCCCCCCCGGGGCAAAAGGGCCAGGCGAAAAAAGTCTAAAAACCAGAAAGGCAGGATAGGCCACGGAGTCAAGGGAGCCTTGTTAAGCTGATGGGCGGGATGTCAATGGCCAACAGCCAATCTTCACAAGTGTATCCTCTTTCCCAAACCATGTAAAACACAGAACCACAGAGCATAGGGCACTTCCACACATGGGCGTTGACCTTGGGAAAATGAAAAAATCAACCAGACACAGGGACCCCAAAGTTGAGGGCTGCTGTCTTGACAAGAACCTCCACTCCGGTACACGTTTCATATCCCAGGAAAGAGCCAAGTGGACAAAGACGAGTGGACAAGTGGACAAAGACAAGTGGACAAGTGGACAAGTGGTGCTACGTAGGTCCAATGGAGTGTCACTCAGCCATGAAATCCACGTCATGAGGCTGGTAGCAGCATCCTGAGTGGATTTAGGTACGATCATCCTCAGTGAAATAAGTCCCACAAAAAAAGAAACTTATGATATCACTTATCGAGGGAATGTAAAAATCGCTCCCCATGCACTGAATCCCCAAACAGAACAGAGTCACGCTTTTAGAAAACACACTTATGCCTGCTTCAGGGGAAAGGTGAGGTGGGGTGACGCATAAAACTCGAGTTTGAAATGAGCACAGATACCCTTCCGAAAACCGAATATGGAATGGACACGACCTACTCCTTGCTCAATCAACTGGACTCACCAGACCCTGTTCATCGCACAAGTATCTATCCGACTAGTAAGCATCTTAAAAGCTAAGTCTTGATATCTCTGTGTAAGTGCATCAAGTGTGTGTAAAGCGGCCTAAAACCAGCAGGGAAAATCAGCTCAGACCCATTCTGAGGATACATTTCCAACATAAAGAAGAAACAAGCAGGGCAAAACAGAGAGAAATTCTTCCAAAATGCGTTCAGGGACTGGCATGCAACCAGGATTGACCACATCTACAGCCCCAGCGGCAGAAGACATAAGGCTGGACACTCTTGGGGCTGAGACGATTGGTGAGGTTGGGAAAGCAAATGCAGACCCTTGAAAGGAATCCTGCGTGCTCCCCATTCCATGGGTCCCAACTCTCCAGGTTCAACGCAATCTTCCGACAGCGAAAGCACTCATTGGAAACCCAGCGGTTGCTACACCGTGGGATCGGGAAAGCTTTCTGAAACTCACCTCAGTTTTCATCTCCTGGTGCTCGTGTTCTCCATTCAGGCCCCCTTACTAACAATCTCCCCACTTGGAGACTCGGCGCCTTTCCATGCCTCTTTCGTACCGTCTGCAATTTGTCCGCAGGATGAACTGCAAGAGGGGGAACCAATGAGAGACTCGCTGGAGGTGTTTGGTCGGGCACATGTCACTCTCATTTCCCATCACGAAGAAGAATTCACCAGCGGTTCAGCCTGCCACCCCGGATCGACAATAGGGCGTGAAGCCATCCAGCCGTGTTGCGTCCCACTCACAAAAAAGCGACTTGGGAAATGGAGCTCAGGGGCACTGCACTTCCCAAACCTGCAGAGTTCTAAACGATAACTATCGCCCCAAAATATATTGAGGTCAGGCTACGAAGAGGCGCTGAACGCAAGGCAGAACTGCAGGAAACGGATGTCAACGGGTACATCGGAATGGCCCCGATAGCACATGAAAAGCGCCAGAACGTGGACAATGATGCGGTTGGCCAAAAAGGGCGTATGCGTTTTTTCCTGAATATATTCAGGAAAAAACGCATACGCCCTTTTTGGCCAACCAAGCAACCTGGGAGAGCAAATCAGCACTACAAAGAAATCTCTCGCCCCCCCCCCACCCGGGGCAAAAGGGCCAGGCGAAAAAAGTCTAAAAACCAGAAAGGCAGGACAGGCCACGGAGTCAAGGGAGCCTTGTTAAGCTGATGGGCGGGATGTCAATGGCCAACAGCCAATCTTCACAAGTGTATCCTCTTTCCCAAACCATGGAAAACACAGAACCACAGAGCATAGGGCACTTCCACACATGGGCGTTGACCTTGGGAAAATGAAAAAATCAACCAGACACAGGGACCCCAAAGTTGAGGGCTGCTGTCTTGACAAGAACCTCCACTCCGGTACACGTTTCATATCCCAGGAAAGAGCCAAGTGGACAAAGACGAGTGGACAAGTGGACAAAGACAAGTGGACAAGTGGACAAGTGGTGCTACGTAGGTCCAATGGAGTGTCACTCAGCCATGAAATCCACGTCATGAGGCTGGTAGCAGCATCCTGAGTGGATTTAGGTACGATCATCCTCAGTGAAATAAGTCCCACAAAAAAAGAAACTTATGATATCACTTATCGAGGGAATGTAAAAATCGCTCCCCATGCACTGAATCCCCAAACAGAACAGAGTCACGCTTTTAGAAAACACACTTATGCCTGCTTCAGGGGAAAGGTGAGGTGGGGTGACGCATAAAACTCGAGTTTGAAATGAGCACAGATACCCTTCCGAAAACCGAATATGGAATGGACATGACCTACTCCTTGCTCAATCAACTGGACTCACCAGACCCTGTTCATCGCACAAGTATCTATCCGACTAGTAAGCATCTTAAAAGCTAAGTCTTGATATCTCTGTGTAAGTGCATCAAGTGTGTGTAAAGCGGCCTAAAACCAGCAGGGAAAATCAGCTCAGACCCATTCTGAGGATACATTTCCAACATAAAGAAGAAACAAGCAGGGCAAAACAGAGAGAAATTCTTCCAAAATGCGTTCAGGGACTGGCATGCAACCAGGATTGACCACATCTACAGCCCCAGCGGCAGAAGACATAAGGCTGGACACTCTTGGGGCTGAGACGATTGGTGAGGTTGGGAAAGCAAATGCAGACCCTTGAAAGGAATCCTGCGTGCTCCCCATTCCATGGGTCCCAACTCTCCAGGTTCAACGCAATCTTCCGACAGCGAAAGCACTCATTGGAAACCCAGCGGTTGCTACACCGTGGGATCGGGAAAGCTTTCTGAAACTCACCTCAGTTTTCATCTCCTGGTGCTCGTGTTCTCCATTCAGGCCCCCTTACTAACAATCTCCCCACTTGGAGACTCGGCGCCTTTCCATGCCTCTTTCGTACCGTCTGCAATTTGTCCGCAGGATGAACTGCAAGAGGGGGAACCAATGAGAGACTCGCTGGAGGTGTTTGGTCGGGCACATGTCACTCTCATTTCCCATCACGAAGAAGAATTCACCAGCGGTTCAGCCTGCCACCCCGGATCGACAATAGGGCGTGAAGCCATCCAGCCGTGTTGCGTCCCACTCACAAAAAAGCGACTTGGGAAATGGAGCTCAGGGGCACTGCACTTCCCAAACCTGCAGAGTTCTAAACGATAACTATCGCCCCAAAATATATTGAGGTCAGGCTACGAAGAGGCGCTGAACGCAAGGCAGAACTGCAGGAAACGGATGTCAACGGCTACATCGGAATGGCCCCGATAGCACATGAAAAGCGCCAGAACGTGGACAATGATGCGGTTGGCCAAAAGGGGCGTATGCGTTTTTTCCTGAATATATTCAGGAAAAAACGCATACGCCCTTTTTGGCCAACCAAGCAACCTGGGAGAGCAAATCAGCACTACAAAGAAATCTCTCGCCCCCCCCCGGGGCAAAAGGGCCAGGCGAAAAAAGTCTAAAAACCAGAAAGGCAGGACAGGCCACGGAGTCAAGGGAGCCTTGTTAAGCTGATGGGCGGGATGTCAATGGCCAACAGCCAATCTTCACAAGTGTATCCTCTTTCCCAAACCATGTAAAACACAGAACCACAGAGCATAGGGCACTTCCACACATGGGCGTTGACCTTGGGAAAATGAAAAAATCAACCAGACACAGGGACCCCAAAGTTGAGGGCTGCTGTCTTGACAAGAACCTCCACTCCGGTACACGTTTCATATCCCAGGAAAGAGCCAAGTGGACAAAGACGAGTGGACAAGTGGACAAAGACAAGTGGACAAGTGGACAAGTGGTGCTACGTAGGTCCAATGGAGTGTCACTCAGCCATGAAATCCACGTCATGAGGCTGGTAGCAGCATCCTGAGTGGATTTAGGTACGATCATCCTCAGTGAAATAAGTCCCACAAAAAAAGAAACTTATGATATCACTTATCGAGGGAATGTAAAAATCGCTCCCCATGCACTGAATCCCCAAACAGAACAGAGTCACGCTTTTAGAAAACACACTTATGCCTGCTTCAGGGGAAAGGTGAGGTGGGGTGACGCATAAAACTCGAGTTTGAAATGAGCACAGATACCCTTCCGAAAACCGAATATGGAATGGACACGACCTACTCCTTGCTCAATCAACTGGACTCACCAGACCCTGTTCATCGCACAAGTATCTATCCGACTAGTAAGCATCTTAAAAGCTAAGTCTTGATATCTCTGTGTAAGTGCATCAAGTGTGTGTAAAGCGGCCTAAAACCAGCAGGGAAAATCAGCTCAGACCCATTCTGAGGATACATTTCCAACATAAAGAAGAAACAAGCAGGGCAAAACAGAGAGAAATTCTTCCAAAATGCGTTCAGGGACTGGCATGCAACCAGGATTGACCACATCTACAGCCCCAGCGGCAGAAGACATAAGGCTGGACACTCTTGGGGCTGAGACGATTGGTGAGGTTGGGAAAGCAAATGCAGACCCTTGAAAGGAATCCTGCGTGCTCCCCATTCCATGGGTCCCAACTCTCCAGGTTCAACGCAATCTTCCGACAGCGAAAGCACTCATTGGAAACCCAGCGGTTGCTACACCGTGGGATCGGGAAAGCTTTCTGAAACTCACCTCAGTTTTCATCTCCTGGTGCTCGTGTTCTCCATTCAGGCCCCCTTACTAACAATCTCCCCACTTGGAGACTCGGCGCCTTTCCATGCCTCTTTCGTACCGTCTGCAATTTGTCCGCAGGATGAACTGCAAGAGGGGGAACCAATGAGAGACTCGCTGGAGGTGTTTGGTCGGGCACATGTCACTCTCATTTCCCATCACGAAGAAGAATTCACCAGCGGTTCAGCCTGCCACCCCGGATCGACAATAGGGCGTGAAGCCATCCAGCCGTGTTGCGTCCCACTCACAAAAAAGCGACTTGGGAAATGGAGCTCAGGGGCACTGCACTTCCCAAACCTGCAGAGTTCTAAACGATAACTATCGCCCCAAAATATATTGAGGTCAGGCTACGAAGAGGCGCTGAACGCAAGGCAGAACTGCAGGAAACGGATGTCAACGGGTACATCGGAATGGCCCCGATAGCACATGAAAAGCGCCAGAACGTGGACAATGATGCGGTTGGCCAAAAAGGGCGTATGCGTTTTTTCCTGAATATATTCAGGAAAAAACGCATACGCCCTTTTTGGCCAACCAAGCAACCTGGGAGAGCAAATCAGCACTACAAAGAAATCTCTCGCCCCCCCCCCACCCGGGGCAAAAGGGCCAGGCGAAAAAAGTCTAAAAACCAGAAAGGCAGGACAGGCCACGGAGTCAAGGGAGCCTTGTTAAGCTGATGGGCGGGATGTCAATGGCCAACAGCCAATCTTCACAAGTGTATCCTCTTTCCCAAACCATGGAAAACACAGAACCACAGAGCATAGGGCACTTCCACACATGGGCGTTGACCTTGGGAAAATGAAAAAATCAACCAGACACAGGGACCCCAAAGTTGAGGGCTGCTGTCTTGACAAGAACCTCCACTCCGGTACACGTTTCATATCCCAGGAAAGAGCCAAGTGGACAAAGACGAGTGGACAAGTGGACAAAGACAAGTGGACAAGTGGACAAGTGGTGCTACGTAGGTCCAATGGAGTGTCACTCAGCCATGAAATCCACGTCATGAGGCTGGTAGCAGCATCCTGAGTGGATTTAGGTACGATCATCCTCAGTGAAATAAGTCCCACAAAAAAAGAAACTTATGATATCACTTATCGAGGGAATGTAAAAATCGCTCCCCATGCACTGAATCCCCAAACAGAACAGAGTCACGCTTTTAGAAAACACACTTATGCCTGCTTCAGGGGAAAGGTGAGGTGGGGTGACGCATAAAACTCGAGTTTGAAATGAGCACAGATACCCTTCCGAAAACCGAATATGGAATGGACATGACCTACTCCTTGCTCAATCAACTGGACTCACCAGACCCTGTTCATCGCACAAGTATCTATCCGACTAGTAAGCATCTTAAAAGCTAAGTCTTGATATCTCTGTGTAAGTGCATCAAGTGTGTGTAAAGCGGCCTAAAACCAGCAGGGAAAATCAGCTCAGACCCATTCTGAGGATACATTTCCAACATAAAGAAGAAACAAGCAGGGCAAAACAGAGAGAAATTCTTCCAAAATGCGTTCAGGGACTGGCATGCAACCAGGATTGACCACATCTACAGCCCCAGCGGCAGAAGACATAAGGCTGGACACTCTTGGGGCTGAGACGATTGGTGAGGTTGGGAAAGCAAATGCAGACCCTTGAAAGGAATCCTGCGTGCTCCCCATTCCATGGGTCCCAACTCTCCAGGTTCAACGCAATCTTCCGACAGCGAAAGCACTCATTGGAAACCCAGCGGTTGCTACACCGTGGGATCGGGAAAGCTTTCTGAAACTCACCTCAGTTTTCATCTCCTGGTGCTCGTGTTCTCCATTCAGGCCCCCTTACTAACAATCTCCCCACTTGGAGACTCGGCGCCTTTCCATGCCTCTTTCGTACCGTCTGCAATTTGTCCGCAGGATGAACTGCAAGAGGGGGAACCAATGAGAGACTCGCTGGAGGTGTTTGGTCGGGCACATGTCACTCTCATTTCCCATCACGAAGAAGAATTCACCAGCGGTTCAGCCTGCCACCCCGGATCGACAATAGGGCGTGAAGCCATCCAGCCGTGTTGCGTCCCACTCACAAAAAAGCGACTTGGGAAATGGAGCTCAGGGGCACTGCACTTCCCAAACCTGCAGAGTTCTAAACGATAACTATCGCCCCAAAATATATTGAGGTCAGGCTACGAAGAGGCGCTGAACGCAAGGCAGAACTGCAGGAAACGGATGTCAACGGGTACATCGGAATGGCCCCGATAGCACATGAAAAGCGCCAGAACGTGGACAATGATGCGGTTGGCCAAAAGGGGCGTATGCGTTTTTTCCTGAATATATTCAGGAAAAAACGCATACGCCCTTTTTGGCCAACCAAGCAACCTGGGAGAGCAAATCAGCACTACAAAGAAATCTCTCGCCCCCCCCCCGGGGCAAAAGGGCCAGGCGAAAAAAGTCTAAAAACCAGAAAGGCAGGATAGGCCACGGAGTCAAGGGAGCCTTGTTAAGCTGATGGGCGGGATGTCAATGGCCAACAGCCAATCTTCACAAGTGTATCCTCTTTCCCAAACCATGTAAAACACAGAACCACAGAGCATAGGGCACTTCCACACATGGGCGTTGACCTTGGGAAAATGAAAAAATCAACCAGACACAGGGACCCCAAAGTTGAGGGCTGCTGTCTTGACAAGAACCTCCACTCCGGTACACGTTTCATATCCCAGGAAAGAGCCAAGTGGACAAAGACGAGTGGACAAGTGGACAAAGACAAGTGGACAAGTGGACAAGTGGTGCTACGTAGGTCCAATGGAGTGTCACTCAGCCATGAAATCCACGTCATGAGGCTGGTAGCAGCATCCTGAGTGGATTTAGGTACGATCATCCTCAGTGAAATAAGTCCCACAAAAAAAGAAACTTATGATATCACTTATCGAGGGAATGTAAAAATCGCTCCCCATGCACTGAATCCCCAAACAGAACAGAGTCACGCTTTTAGAAAACACACTTATGCCTGCTTCAGGGGAAAGGTGAGGTGCGGTGACGCATAAAACTCGAGTTTGAAATGAGCACAGATACCCTTCCGAAAACCGAATATGGAATGGACACGACCTACTCCTTGCTCAATCAACTGGACTCACCAGACCCTGTTCATCGCACAAGTATCTATCCGACTAGTAAGCATCTTAAAAGCTAAGTCTTGATATCTCTGTGTAAGTGCATCAAGTGTGTGTAAAGCGGCCTAAAACCAGCAGGGAAAATCAGCTCAGACCCATTCTGAGGATACATTTCCAACATAAAGAAGAAACAAGCAGGGCAAAACAGAGAGAAATTCTTCCAAAATGCGTTCAGGGACTGGCATGCAACCAGGATTGACCACATCTACAGCCCCAGCGGCAGAAGACATAAGGCTGGACACTCTTGGGGCTGAGACGATTGGTGAGGTTGGGAAAGCAAATGCAGACCCTTGAAAGGAATCCTGCGTGCTCCCCATTCCATGGGTCCCAACTCTCCAGGTTCAACGCAATCTTCCGACAGCGAAAGCACTCATTGGAAACCCAGCGGTTGCTACACCGTGGGATCGGGAAAGCTTTCTGAAACTCACCTCAGTTTTCATCTCCTGGTGCTCGTGTTCTCCATTCAGGCCCCCTTACTAACAATCTCCCCACTTGGAGACTCGGCGCCTTTCCATGCCTCTTTCGTACCGTCTGCAATTTGTCCGCAGGATGAACTGCAAGAGGGGGAACCAATGAGAGACTCGCTGGAGGTGTTTGGTCGGGCACATGTCACTCTCATTTCCCATCACGAAGAAGAATTCACCAGCGGTTCAGCCTGCCACCCAGGATCAACAATAGGACGTGAAGCCATCCAGCCGTGTTGCGTCCCACTCACAAAAAAGCGACTTGGGAAATGGAGCTCAGGGGCACTGCACTTCCCAAACCTGCAGAGTTCTAAACGATAACTATCGCCCCAAAATATATTGAGGTCAGGCTACGAAGAGGCGTTGAACGCAAGGCAGAATTGCAGGAAACGGATGTCAACGGGTACATCGGAATGGCCCCGATAGCACATGAAAAGCGCCAGAACGTGGACAATGATGTGGTTGGCCAAAAAGGGCGTATGCGATTTTTCCTGAATATATTCAGGAAAAAACGCATACGCCCTTTTTGGCCAACCAAGCAACCTGGGAGAGCAAATCAGCACTACAAAGAAATCTCTCGCCCCCCCCCCCCGGGGCAAAAGGGCCAGGCGAAAAAAGTCTAAAAACCAGAAAGGCAGGACAGCCCACGGAGTCAAGGGAGCCTTGTTAAGCTGATGGGCGGGATGTCAATGGCCAACAGCCAATCTTCACAAGTGTATCCTCTTTCCCAAACCATGTAAAACACAGAACCACAGAGCATAGGGCACTTCCACACATGGGCGTTGACCTTGGGAAAATGAAAAAATCAACCAGACACTGGGACCCCAAAGTTGAGGGCTGCTGTCTTGACAAGAACCTCCACTCCGGTACACGTTTCATATCCCAGGAAAGAGCCAAGTGGACAAAGACGAGTGGACAAGTGGACAAGTGCAGAAGTGGTGCTACGTAGGTCCAATGGAGTGTCACTCAGCCATGAAATCCACGTCATGAGGCTGGTAGCAGCATCCTGAGTGGATTTAGGTACGATCATCCTCAGTGAAATAAGTCCCACAAAAAGAAACTTATGATATCACTTATCGAGGGAATGTAAAAATCGCTCCCCATGCACTGAATCCCCAAACAGAACAGAGTCACGCTTTTAGAAAACACACTTATGCCTGCTTCAGGGGAAAGGTGAGGTGGGGTGACGCATAAAACTCGAGTTTGAAATGAGCACAGATACCCTTCCGAAAACCGAATATGGAATGGACACGACCTACTCCTTGCTCAATCAACTGGACTCACCAGACCCTGTTCATCGCACAAGTATCTATCCGACTAGTAAGCATCTTAAAAGCTAAGTCTTGATATCTCTGTGTAAGTGCATCAAGTGTGTGTAAAGCGGCCTAAAACCAGCAGGGAAAATCAGCTCAGACCCATTCTGAGGATACATTTCCAACATAAAGAAGAAACAAGCAGGGCAAAACAGAGAGAAATTCTTCCAAAATGCGTTCAGGGACTGGCATGCAACCAGGATTGACCACATCTACAGCCCCAGCGGCAGAAGACATAAGGCTGGACACTCTTGGGGCTGAGACGATTGGTGAGGTTGGGAAAGCAAATGCAGACCCTTGAAAGGAATCCTGCGTGCTCCCCATTCCATGGGTCCCAACTCTCCAGGTTCAACGCAATCTTCCGACAGCGAAAGCACTCATTGGAAACCCAGCGGATGCTACACCGTGGGATCGGGAAAGCTTTCTGAAACTCACCTCAGTTTTCATCTCCTGGTGCTCGTGTTCTCCATTCAGGCCCCCTTACTAACAATCTCCACACTTGGAGACTCGGCGCCTTTCCATGCCTCTTTCGTACCGTCTGCAATTTGTCCGCAGGATGAACTGCAAGAGGGGGAACCAATGAGAGACTCGCTGGAGGTGTTTGGTCGGGCACATGTCACTCTCATTTCCCATCACGAAGAAGAATTCACCAGAGGTTCAGCCTGCCACCCCGGATCGACAATAGGGCGTGAAGCCATCCAGCCGTGTTGCGTCCCACTCACAAAAAAGCGACTTGGGAAATGGAGCTCAGGGGCACTGCACTTCCCAAACCTGCAGAGTTCTAAACGATAACTATCGCCCCAAAATATATTGAGGTCAGGCTACGAAGAGGCGCTGAACGCAAGGCAGAACTGCAGGAAACGGATGTCAACGGGTACATCGGAATGGCCCCGATAGCACATGAAAAGCGCCAGAACGTGGACAATGATGCGGTTGGCCAAAAAGGGCGTATGCGTTTTTTCCTGAATATATTCAGGAAAAAACGCATACGCCCTTTTTGGCCAACCAAGCAACCTGGGAGAGCAAATCAGCACTACAAAGAAATCTCTCGCCCCCCCCCCCCCCCGGGGCAAAAGGGCCAGGCGAAAAAAGTCTAAAAACCAGAAAGGCAGGACAGCCCACGGAGTCAAGGGAGCCTTGTTAAGCTGATGGGCGGGATGTCAATGGCCAACAGCCAATCTTCACAAGTGTATCCTCTTTCCCAAACCATGTAAAACACAGAACCACAGAGCATAGGGCACTTCCACACATGGGCGTTGACCTTGGGAAAATGAAAAAATCAACCAGACACAGGGACCCCAAAGTTGAGGGCTGCTGTCTTGACAAGAACCTCCACTCCGGTACACGTTTCATATCCCAGGAAAGAGCCAAGTGGACAAAGACGAGTGGACAAGTGGACAAAGACAAGTGGACAAGTGGACAAGTGGTGCTACGTAGGTCCAATGGAGTGTCACTCAGCCATGAAATCCACGTCATGAGGCTGGTAGCAGCATCCTGAGTGGATTTAGGTACGATCATCCTCAGTGAAATAAGTCCCACAAAAAAAGAAACTTATGATATCACTTATCGAGGGAATGTAAAAATCGCTCCCCATGCACTGAATCCCCAAACAGAACAGAGTCACGCTTTTAGAAAACACACTTATGCCTGCTTCAGGGGAAAGGTGAGGTGGGGTGACGCATAAAACTCGAGTTTGAAATGAGCACAGATACCCTTCCGAAAACCGAATATGGAATGGACACGACCTACTCCTTGCTCAATCAACTGGACTCACCAGACCCTGTTCATCGCACAAGTATCTATCCGACTAGTAAGCATCTTAAAAGCTAAGTCTTGATATCTCTGTGTAAGTGCATCAAGTGTGTGTAAAGCGGCCTAAAACCAGCAGGGAAAATCAGCTCAGACCCATTCTGAGGATACATTTCCAACATAAAGAAGAAACAAGCAGGGCAAAACAGAGAGAAATTCTTCCAAAATGCGTTCAGGGACTGGCATGCAACCAGGATTGACCACATCTACAGCCCCAGCGGCAGAAGACATAAGGCTGGACACTCTTGGGGCTGAGACGATTGGTGAGGTTGGGAAAGCAAATGCAGACCCTTGAAAGGAATCCTGCGTGCTCCCCATTCCATGGGTCCCAACTCTCCAGGTTCAACGCAATCTTCCGACAGCGAAAGCACTCATTGGAAACCCAGCGGATGCTACACCGTGGGATCGGGAAAGCTTTCTGAAACTCACCTCAGTTTTCATCTCCTGGTGCTCGTGTTCTCCATTCAGGCCCCCTTACTAACAATCTCCCCACTTGGAGACTCGGCGCCTTTCCATGCCTCTTTCGTACCGTCTGCAATTTGTCCGCAGGATGAACTGCAAGAGGGGGAACCAATGAGAGACTCGCTGGAGGTGTTTGGTCGGGCACATGTCACTCTCATTTCCCATCACGAAGAAGAATTCACCAGCGGTTCAGCCTGCCACCCCGGATCGACAATAGGGCATGAAGCCATCCAGCCGTGTTGCGTCCCACTCACAAAAAAGCGACTTGGGAAATGGAGCTCAGGGGCACTGCACTTCCCAAACCTGCAGAGTTCTAAACGATAACTATCGCCCCAAAATATATTGAGGTCAGGCTACGAAGAGGCGCTGAACGCAAGGCAGAACTGCAGGAAACGGATGTCAACGGGTACATCGGAATGGCCCCGATAGCACATGAAAAGCGCCAGAACGTGGACAATGATGCGGTTGGCCAAAAAGGGCGTATGCGTTTTTTCCTGAATATATTCAGGAAAAAACGCATACGCCCTTTTTGGCCAACCAAGCAACCTGGGAGAGCAAATCAGCACTACAAAGAAATCTCTCACCCCCCCCCCACCGGGGCAAAAGGGCCAGGCGAAAAAAGTCTAAAAACCAGAAAGGCAGGACAGCCCACGGAGTCAAGGGAGCCTTGTTAAGCTGATGGGCGGGATGTCAATGGCCAACAGCCAATCTTCACAAGTGTATCCTCTTTCCCAAACCATGGAAAACACAGAACCACAGAGCATAGGGCACTTCCACACATGGGCGTTGACCTTGGGAAAATGAAAAAATCAACCAGACACAGGGACCCCAAAGTTGAGGGCTGCTGTCTTGACAAGAACCTCCACTCCGGTACACGTTTCATATCCCAGGAAAGAGCCAAGTGGACAAGTGTTCAAAGACAAGTGGACAAGTGGACAAGTGGTGCTACGTAGGTCCAATGGAGTGTCACTCAGCCATGAAATCCACGTCATGAGGCTGGTAGCAGCATCCTGAGTGGATTTAGGTACGATCATCCTCAGTGAAATAAGTCCCACAAAAAAAGAAACTTATGATATCACTTATCGAGGGAATGTAAAAATCGCTCCCCATGCACTGAATCCCCAAACAGAACAGAGTCACGCTTTTAGAAAACACACTTATGCCTGCTTCAGGGGAAAGGTGAGGTGGGGTGACGCATAAAACTCGAGTTTGAAATGAGCACAGATACCCTTCCGAAAACCGAATATGGAATGGACACGACCTACTCCTTGCTCAATCAACTGGACTCACCAGACCCTGTTCATCGCACAAGTATCTATCCGACTAGTAAGCATCTTAAAAGCTAAGTCTTGATATCTCTGTGTAAGTGCATCAAGTGTGTGTAAAGCGGCCTAAAACCAGCAGGGAAAATCAGCTCAGACCCATTCTGAGGATACATTTCCAACATAAAGAAGAAACAAGCAGGGCAAAACAGAGAGAAATTCTTCCAAAATGCGTTCAGGGACTGGCATGCAACCAGGATTGACCACATCTACAGCCCCAGCGGCAGAAGACATAAGGCTGGACACTCTTGGGGCTGAGACGATTGGTGAGGTTGGGAAAGCAAATGCAGACCCTTGAAAGGAATCCTGCGTGCTCCCCATTCCATGGGTCCCAACTCTCCAGGTTCAACGCAATCTTCCGACAGCGAAAGCACTCATTGGAAACCCAGCGGATGCTACACCGTGGGATCGGGAAAGCTTTCTGAAACTCACCTCAGTTTTCATCTCCTGGTGCTCGTGTTCTCCATTCAGGCCCCCTTACTAACAATCTCCCCACTTGGAGACTCGGCGCCTTTCCATGCCTCTTTCGTACCGTCTGCAATTTGTCCGCAGGATGAACTGCAAGAGGGGGAACCAATGAGAGACTCGCTGGAGGTGTTTGGTCGGGCACATGTCACTCTCATTTCCCATCACGAAGAAGAATTCACCAGAGGTTCAGCCTGCCACCCCGGATCGACAATAGGGCGTGAAGCCATCCAGCCGTGTTGCGTCCCACTCACAAAAAAGCGACTTGGGAAATGGAGCTCAGGGGCACTGCACTTCCCAAACCTGCAGAGTTCTAAACGATAACTATCGCCCCAAAATATATTGAGGTCAGGCTACGAAGAGGCGTTGAACGCAAGGCAGAATTGCAGGAAACGGATGTCAACGGCTACATCGGAATGGCCCCGATAGCACATGAAAAGCGCCAGAACGTGGACAATGATGCGGTTGGCCAAAAAGGGCGTATGCGTTTTTTCCTGAATATATTCAGGAAAAAACGCATACGCCCTTTTTGGCCAACCAAGCAACCTGGGAGAGCAAATCAGCACTACAAAGAAATCTCTGGCCCCCCCCCCCCGGGGCAAAAGTGCCAGGCGAAAAAAGTCTAAAAACCAGAAAGGCAGGACAGCCCACGGAGTCAAGGGAGCCTTGTTAAGCTGATGGGCGGGATGTCAATGGCCAACAGCCAAGCTTCACAAGTGTATCCTCTTTCCCAAACCATGTAAAACACAGAACCACAGAGCATAGGGCACTTCCACACATGGGCGTTGACCTTGGGAAAATGAAAAAATCAACCAGACACAGGGACCCCAAAGTTGAGGGCTGCTGTCTTGACAAGAACCTCCACTCCGGTACACGTTTCATATCCCAGGAAAGAGCCAAGTGGACAAAGACGAGTGGACAAGTGGACAAAGACAAGTGGACAAGTGGACAAGTGGTGCTACGTAGGTCCAATGGAGTGTCACTCAGCCATGAAATCCACGTCATGAGGCTGGTAGCAGCATCCTGAGTGGATTTAGGTACGATCATCCTCCGTGAAATAAGTCCCACAAAAAAAGAAACTTATGATATCACTTATCGAGGGAATGTAAAAATCGCTCCCCATGCACTGAATCCCCAAACAGAACAGAGTCACGCTTTTAGAAAACACACTTATGCCTGCTTCAGGGGAAAGGTGAGGTGGGGTGACGCATAAAACTCGAGTTTGAAATGAGCACAGATACCCTTCCGAAAACCGAATATGGAATGGACACGACCTACTCCTTGCTCAATCAACTGGACTCACCAGACCCTGTTCATCGCACAAGTATCTATCCGACTAGTAAGCATCTTAAAAGCTAAGTCTTGATATCTCTGTGTAAGTGCATCAAGTGTGTGTAAAGCGGCCTAAAACCAGCAGGGAAAATCAGCTCAGACCCATTCTGAGGATACATTTCCAACATAAAGAAGAAACAAGCAGGGCAAAACAGAGAGAAATTCTTCCAAAATGCGTTCAGGGACTGGCATGCAACCAGGATTGACCACATCTACAGCCCCAGCGGCAGAAGACATAAGGCTGGACACTCTTGGGGCTGAGACGATTGGTGAGGTTGGGAAAGCAAATGCAGACCCTTGAAAGGAATCCTGCGTGCTCCCCATTCCATGGGTCCCAACTCTCCAGGTTCAACGCAATCTTCCGACAGCGAAAGCACTCATTGGAAACCCAGCGGTTGCTACACCGTGGGATCGGGAAAGCTTTCTGAAACTCACCTCAGTTTTCATCTCCTGGTGCTCGTGTTCTCCATTCAGGCCCCCTTACTAACAATCTCCCCACTTGGAGACTCGGCGCCTTTCCATGCCTCTTTCGTACCGTCTGCAATTTGTCCGCAGGATGAACTGCAAGAGGGGGAACCAATGAGAGACTCGCTGGAGGTGTTTGGTCGGGCACATGTCACTCTCATTTCCCATCACGAAGAAGAATTCACCAGCGGTTCAGCCTGCCACCCCGGATCGACAATAGGGCGTGAAGCCATCCAGCCGTGTTGCGTCCCACTCACAAAAAAGCGACTTGGGAAATGGAGCTCAGGGGCACTGCACTTCCCAAACCTGCAGAGTTCTAAACGATAACTATCGCCCCAAAATATATTGAGGTCAGGCTACGAAGAGGCGCTGAACGCAAGGCAGAACTGCAGGAAACGGATGTCAACGGGTACATCGGAATGGCCCCGATAGCACATGAAAAGCGCCAGAACGTGGACAATGATGCGGTTGGCCAAAAAGGGCGTATGCGTTTTTTCCTGAATATATTCAGGAAAAAACGCATACGCCCTTTTTGGCCAACCAAGCAACCTGGGAGAGCAAATCAGCACTACAAAGAAATCTCTCGCCCCCCCCGGGGCAAAAGGGCCAGGCGAAAAAAGTCTAAAAACCAGAAAGGCAGGACAGCCCACGGAGTCAAGGGAGCCTTGTTAAGCTGATGGGCGGGATGTCAATGGCCAACAGCCAATCTTCACAAGTGTATCCTCTTTCCCAAACCATGTAAAACACAGAACCACAGAGCATAGGGCACTTCCACACATGGGCGTTGACCTTGGGAAAATGAAAAAATCAACCAGACACAGGGACCCAAAGTTGAGGGCTGCTGTCTTGACAAGAACCTCCACTCCGGTACACGTTTCATATCCCAGGAAAGAGCCAAGTGGACAAAGACGAGTGGAAAAGTGGACAAAGACAAGTGGACAAGTGGACAAGTGGTGCTACGTAGGTCCAATGGAGTGTCACTCAGCCATGAAATCCACGTCATGAGGCTGGTAGCAGCATCCTGAGTGGATTTAGGTACGATCATCCTCAGTGAAATAAGTCCCACAAAAAAAGAAACTTATGATATCACTTATCGAGGGAATGTAAAAATCGCTCCCCATGCACTGAATCCCCAAACAGAACAGAGTCACGCTTTTAGAAAACACACTTATGCCTGCTTCAGGGGAAAGGTGAGGTGGGGTGACGCATAAAACTCGAGTTTGAAATGAGCACAGATACCCTTCCGAAAACCGAATATGGAATGGACACGACCTACTCCTTGCTCAATCAACTGGACTCACCAGACCCTGTTCATCGCACAAGTATCTATCCGACTAGTAAGCATCTTAAAAGCTAAGTCTTGATATCTCTGTGTAAGTGCATCAAGTGTGTGTAAAGCGGCCTAAAACCAGCAGGGAAAATCAGCTCAGACCCATTCTGAGGATACATTTCCAACATAAAGAAGAAACAAGCAGGGCAAAACAGAGAGAAATTCTTCCAAAATGCGTTCAGGGACTGGCATGCAACCAGGATTGACCACATCTACAGCCCCAGCGGCAGAAGACATAAGGCTGGACACTCTTGGGGCTGAGACGATTGGTGAGGTTGGGAAAGCAAATGCAGACCCTTGAAAGGAATCCTGCGTGCTCCCCATTCCATGGGTCCCAACTCTCCAGGTTCAACGCAATCTTCCGGCAGCGAAAGCACTCATTGGAAACCCAGCGGATGCTACACCGTGGGATCGGGAAAGCTTTCTGAAACTCACCTCAGTTTTCATCTCCTGGTGCTCGTGTTCTCCATTCAGGCCCCCTTACTAACAATCTCCCCACTTGGAGACTCGGCGCCTTTCCATGCCTCTTTCGTACAGTCTGCAATTTGTCCGCAGGATGAACTGCAAGAGGGGGAACCAATGAGAGACTCGCTGGAGGTGTTTGGTCGGGCACATGTCACTCTCATTTCCCATCACGAAGAAGAATTCACCAGCGGTTCAGCCTGCCACCCCGGATCGACAATAGGGCGTGAAGCCATCCAGCCGTGTTGCGTCCCACTCACAAAAAAGCGACTTGGGAAATGGAGCTCAGGGGCACTGCACTTCCCAAACCTGCAGAGTTCTAAACGATAACTATCGCCCCAAAATATATTGAGGTCAGGCTACGAAGAGGCGCTGAACGCAAGGCAGAACTGCAGGAAACGGATGTCAACGGGTACATCGGAATGGCCCCGATAGCACATGAAAAGCGCCAGAACGTGGACAATGATGCGGTTGGCCAAAAAGGGCGTATGCGTTTTTTCCTGAATATATTCAGGAAAAAACGCATACGCCCTTTTTGGCCAACCAAGCAACCTGGGAGAGCAAATCAGCACTACAAAGAAATCTCTCGCCCCCCCCGGGGCAAAAGGGCCAGGCGAAAAAAGTCTAAAAACCAGAAAGGCAGGACAGGCCACGGAGTCAAGGGAGCCTTGTTAAGCTGATGGGCGGGATGTCAATGGCCAACAGCCAATCTTCACAAGTGTATCCTCTTTCCCAAACCATGTAAAACACAGAACCACAGAGCATAGGGCACTTCCACACATGGGCGTTGACCTTGGGAAAATGAAAAAATCAACCAGACACAGGGACCCAAAGTTGAGGGCTGCTGTCTTGACAAGAACCTCCACTCCGGTACACGTTTCATATCCCAGGAAAGAGCCAAGTGGACAAAGACGAGTGGACAAGTGGACAAAGACAAGTGGACAAGTGGACAAGTGGTGCTACGTAGGTCCAATGGAGTGTCACTCAGCCATGAAATCCACGTCATGAGGCTGGTAGCAGCATCCTGAGTGGATTTAGGTACGATCATCCTCAGTGAAATAAGTCCCACAAAAAAAGAAACTTATGATATCACTTATCGAGGGAATGTAAAAATCGCTCCCCATGCACTGAATCCCCAAACAGAACAGAGTCACGCTTTTAGAAAACACACTTATGCCTGCTTCAGGGGAAAGGTGAGGTGCGGTGACGCATAAAACTCGAGTTTGAAATGAGCACAGATACCCTTCCGAAAACCGAATATGGAATGGACACGACCTACTCCTTGCTCAATCAACTGGACTCACCAGACCCTGTTCATCGCACAAGTATCTATCCGACTAGTAAGCATCTTAAAAGCTAAGTCTTGATATCTCTGTGTAAGTGCATCAAGTGTGTGTAAAGCGGCCTAAAACCAGCAGGGAAAATCAGCTCAGACCCATTCTGAGGATACATTTCCAACATAAAGAAGAAACAAGCAGGGCAAAACAGAGAGAAATTCTTCCAAAATGCGTTCAGGGACTGGCATGCAACCAGGATTGACCACATCTACAGCCCCAGCGGCAGAAGACATAAGGCTGGACACTCTTGGGGCTGAGACGATTGGTGAGGTTGGGAAAGTAAATGCAGACCCTTGAAAGGAATCCTGCGTGCTCCCCATTCCATGGGTCCCAACTCTCCAGGTTCAACGCAATCTTCCGACAGCGAAAGCACTCATTGGAAACCCAGCGGATGCTACACCGTGGGATCGGGAAAGCTTTCTGAAACTCACCTCAGTTTTCATCTCCTGGTGCTCGTGTTCTCCATTCAGGCCCCCTTACTAACAATCTCCCCACTTGGAGACTCGGCGCCTTTCCATGCCTCTTTCGTACCGTCTGCAATTTGTCCGCAGGATGAACTGCAAGAGGGGGAACCAATGAGAGACTCGCTGGAGGTGTTTGGTCGGGCACATGTCACTCTCATTTCCCATCACGAAGAAGAGTTCACCAGCGGTTCAGCCTGCCACCCCGGATCGACAATAGGGCGTGAAGCCATCCAGCCGTGTTGCGTCCCACTCACAAAAAAGCGACTTGGGAAATGGAGCTCAGGGGCCCTGCACTTCCCAAACCTGCAGAGTTCTAAACGATAACTATCGCCCCAAAATATATTGAGGTCAGGCTACGAAGAGGCGCTGAACGCAAGGCAGAACTGCAGGAAACGGATGTCAACGGGTACATCGGAATGGCCCCGATAGCACATGAAAAGAGCCAGAACGTGGACAATGATGCGGTTGGCCAAAAAGGGCGTATGCGTTTTTTCCTGAATATATTCAGGAAAAAACGCATACGCCCTTTTTGGCCAACCAAGCAACCTGGGAGAGCAAATCAGCACTACAAAGAAATCTCTCGCCCCCCCCCGGGGCAAAAGGGCCAGGCGAAAAAAGTCTAAAAACCAGAAAGGCAGGACAGCCCACGGAGTCAAGGGAGCCTTGTTAAGCTGATGGGCGGGATGTCAATGGCCAACAGCCAATCTTCACAAGTGTATCCTCTTTCCCAAACCATGTAAAACACAGAACCACAGAGCATAGGGCACTTCCACACATGGGCGTTGACCTTGGGAAAATGAAAAAATCAACCAGACACAGGGACCCCAAAGTTGAGGGCTGCTGTCTTGACAAGAACCTCCACTCCGGTACACGTTTCATATCCCAGGAAAGAGCCAAGTGGACAAAGACGAGTGGACAAGTGGACAAAGACAAGTGGACAAGTGGACAAGTGGTGCTACGTAGGTCCAATGGAGTGTCACTCAGCCATGAAATCCACGTCATGAGGCTGGTAGCAGCATCCTGAGTGGATTTAGGTACGATCATCCTCAGTGAAATAAGTCCCACAAAAAAAGAAACTTATGATATCACTTATCGAGGGAATGTAAAAATCGCTCCCCATGCACTGAATCCCCAAACAGAACAGAGTCACGCTTTTAGAAAACACACTTATGCCTGCTTCAGGGGAAAGGTGAGGTGGGGTGACGCATAAAACTCGAGTTTGAAATGAGCACAGATACCCTTCCGAAAACCGAATATGGAATGGACACGACCTACTCCTTGCTCAATCAACTGGACTCACCAGACCCTGTTCATCGCACAAGTATCTATCCGACTAGTAAGCATCTTAAAAGCTAAGTCTTGATATCTCTGTGTAAGTGCATCAAGGGTGTGTAAAGCGGCCTAAAACCAGCAGGGAAAATCAGCTCAGACCCATTCTGAGGATACATTTCCAAC